>NC_133816.1:26160512-26165512 GCF_043250625.1 Sebastes fasciatus
CCAACCCACTAGAATCACCCCAAAACCACAGAACCGTTCTGTTCGCCATTACACAGAACCCCAGTCCACCTAACAAACATAGAACATTACACAATTCAATACACAAAACCGTAGCAACCAGTTTCCCAGCGTGTGAACCAGCAGCTCGTACCAGTTCACATACATATAGTCAATCCCCCCCCCCCAACAGTACACACTGCCCCTTCCACCCCCCACACACTCTGAAACCCCACCATGTCATTGACCAGCATGTAGTATGCATATTCTGCTCTAAGGCGCGCAGAGACCAGCCCCCTGAACAACAGTACTGGGTCAACAGGCCCACTCCCCTTCACCTGGTTCCCCCTGAACAACATCACTGGGTCAACAGGCCCACTCCCCTTCACCTGGTTCCTCCTGATCAACATCACTGGGTCAACAGGCCCACTCCCCTTCACCTGGTTCCTCCTGAACAACATCACTGGGTCAACAGGCCCACTCCCCTTCACCTGGTTCCTCCTGAACAACATCACTGGGTCAACAGGCCCGCTCCCCTTCACCTGGTTCCTCCTGATCAACATCACTGGGTCAACAGGCCCGCTCCCCTTCACCTGGTTCCTCCTGAACAACATCACTGGGTCAACAGGCCCGCTCCCCTTCACCTGGTTCCTCCTGATCAACATCACTGGGTCAACAGGCCCACTCCCCTTCACCTGGTTCCTCCTGAACAACAGTACTGGGTCAACAGGCCCGCTCCCCTTCACCTGGTTCCTCCTGATCAACATCACTGGGTCAACAGGCCCACTCCCCTTCACCTGGTTCCTCCTGAACAACATCACTGGGTCAACAGGCCCGCTCCCCTTCACCTGGTTCCTCCTGATCAACATCACTGGGTCAACAGGCCCGCTCCCCTTCACCTGGTTCCTCCTGAACAACATCACTGGGTCAACAGGCCCGCTCCCCTTCACCTGGTTCCTCCTGATCAACATCACTGGGTCAACAGGCCCGCTCCCCTTCACCTGGTTCCTCCTGAACAACAGTACTGGGTCAACAGGCCCGCTCCCCTTCACCTGGTTCCTCCTGAACAACAGTACTGGGTCAACAGGCCCGCTCCCCTTCACCTGGTTCCTCCTGAACAACAGTACTGGGTCAACAGGCCCGCTCCCCTTCACCTGGTTCCTCCTGAACAACAGTACTGGGTCAACAGGCCCGCTCCCCTTCACCTGGTTCCCCCTGAACAACATCACTGGGTCAACAGGCCCGCTCCCCTTCACCTGGTTCCTCCCTGAACAACATCACTGGGTCAACAGGCCCGCTCCCCTTCACCTGGTTCCCCCTGAACAACATCACTGGGTCAACAGGCCCGCTCCCCTTCACCTGGTTCCCCCTGAACAACATCACTGGGTCAACAGGCCCACTCCCCTTCACCTGGTTCCCCCTGAACAACATCACTGGGTCAACAGGCCCGCTCCCCTTCACCTGGTTCCTCCTGAACAACATCACTGGGTCAACAGGCCCGCTCCCCTTCACCTGGTTCCTCCTGAACAACATCACTGGGTCAACAGGCCCACTCCACTTCACCTGGTTCCTCCTGGTCAGCCATGTGACCAAACAGGAAGTTTAGCAGCACACATTTCACCCTCTTTCTGAATGAGTACATTGGTCCCAGAATATACAGACCCACAGAGAAAACCTCCCCCAGCTTACCACAGAGCACCTTCACAACATCAAGCAGAGGTGCAACACGGTTACATTGAACAAACACATGTATGACAGTCTCAGGTACATCACAGAAGGGGCACCCCCCACCCACAGTTGAGTCAACCTTTGCCAGGAAGGTGTTTGTTGCCAGGGGCCCCATGTATGACCCTCCACTGTAGATCTCCTGACCTCTTTTGGAGAGGAAGCTTATAAAGCACCCTCCACCTGAACCCTGCCATGCTCTGCCCACCCAGAACTCCCTGCCACTGATGTTCCTTCACCTCCTGCAGAGCTCTGAGGTTCCTGATCTTCACCAGTGCAGCGTAAAGCATCTTCCCTTTCATCTCCCTAAAGATGCCCAGGCTCGGAGTGGCAAAGGTCAGCAGCTTCCCCCGTTCTTCCTGCCAGTCACCCGTCAGGGCGGCCACCTCTACCGAGGGGGAAAGGGAGGCTCCTCCTCCCCCCCGCGGCTGATTGAACCAGTCCAGCACTGGCCCAGACAGCGAACCCAGCACCTCTCCCCTCAGCCTCTCCAGCAGTCTCAGGGATTTCAGTCCAGTCTGTTGTGCCAGGTCAAACGGGGTCTTCCATCCCCCGGTCCCCGTCTGCCTCAGGTGGCTAAGTGTGGTAATACCACCGGACATAATCCGGTTTCTGATGGTGGCTGTCTGCACTGATCGCAGTGGAATGAGTGGGTTGTTGAAAATCGGCTCCTCCCAAACCCATGGTGTTGGCTCCATACCTGCTCTCCGTGTGGCGTTAAAGAGCGACCACGTCTTCAACATCTCTCTGTAGTAGTCAGGCAGCTCCGCAGTGCTCAGACCTTCATGGGTCATCAGGAAATACTGCCGATCCAGCCCCAAACCGCCAGCCCTCCTCAGCAAAGCCTGTGCCGGCTCCCACCAGCACACGTCGGTCCTGTACAGCAACCGTTGTGCAGCCTGAAGTCTGAAGGCAGCTGCTCTGCTCTCGAGCTCCACCAGGCCCTGCCCTCCCTCCTGTACTGGTAAATACAGGACCGCAGCCTTTAGCCAATGGTGTCCCGTCCAGAAGAAATCCACCAGCCTCCTTTGGACCTCCTGCAGAAAACCCCGAGGAGGAACCAATACAGCCAGCCGATGCCACAAGGACGAAGCTGCCAGGTTGTTCATGATGAGCACTCTCCCTCGATATGACACCTGGGAGAGCAGCCACTTCCACTTCGACAACCTTCCTTCCACCGACTGCAGCATCCCTTCCCAATTCTTCTTGACCCAGCCCTCCGAGCCCAGGTATACTCCTAACACCTTCAGCCCTTCTCTACACCACTGCAGCTGCCCAGGCAGTGGAGGCACCATGTCCTGCCTCCAGTCCCCACATAACAAAGCCTCACTCTTAGCCCAATTAAGTCTCGCTGAGGATGCTCTCTCATAGGTCTGGAGGCAGTTCTCCAAGGCCTGTACGTCCTGCCTGTCTCTTACCAGTACTGAGATGTCATCCGCATAAGCGGAGACCATTACAGGGGTGTTAAAACCGAGCTCCACCACTCTCACTCCTTGCAACCTCTTGCGTATCATCACAAGCAGTGGTTCAATGGCCAGAGTATACAGGAGCCCCGAGAGAGGGCATCCCTGCCTTACACCTCGCCCCACCTCTACAGGCCTACTCAGCCCCCCCCCTACCTTAACTAAACATGAGGCCCCAGCGTACAACACCTTAACCCCTGTAATAAACCTTTCCCCACATCCAAAAGCAGACAGTGTTTTAAACAGGTACCCATGATCCACCCTGTCAAAAGCCTTCTCTTGATCGAGGGCTAACAGACCAAAGTTTACATTTGAGAGTCGAGCCAAGTCCAACATGTCGCGTAGTAGGTGGAGATTGTCTATCATTGAGCGACCTGGTACACAGTATGATTGGTCCTTGTGCACAATTGAGTCCAATAAGTTCTTGAGTCTGTTGGCGAGGCTCTTAGAGTAGATTTTAAAATCCGCACAGAGCAATGCCAGAGGTCTCCAGTTCCTCAAGTCGCTCAAATCCCCTTTTTTTGGTAGAAGAGCCAGAACCGCCCGACGGCAGCTCAGAGGTAGCTCCCCTGCTTCCACACATTCACAAAGTACTTCAAATAAGTCTGTTCCAAGTATTCCCCAGAACTTTTTATAAAAATCCACCGGCAGGCCGTCGATCCCCGGGGCCCTCCCAGGGGCCATTTGAGAGACGGCCTCACTCAGCTCTTGTAGGGTAATGGGCAAGTCCATACTAGTCTTTTGAGACTCAGAGAGTCTTGGTAGGCCCTCCAGCAAGGTTCCAGTGCACACATTGTCACAAGTTTCAGCAGAAAATAAATCCCCATAAAATTTTGCAGCTCCCTCTCGCATTTCACCCATAACCGAGGTTACCCTCCCATCAGCCAGACGCAGACAGTGCATCTGCTTATCCTCCCCATGTTTCCTCTCTAACCCGAAGAAGAATGCACTGGGGGCATCCATCTCCCTTAGCATGGAGAACCGCGACCTCACAAGAGCCCCTTTAGCCTGCTCTTGGAGATATGCCCCAAGGTCTCTACGCAGTTCAGTGAGATTTTTTTTCATTCTTGCTGTGTTGTGACTTACCAGCTCATCTTCAATCCTACTTATGCTACTTTCCAGGCCACCCAACACCCTTTTGACCTCAGCCGTGGAAAAAGCAGAGTATTGCTGGCAAAAGTGTCTGATGTGGGCCTTACCGGCATCCCACCACAAACATAATGAGACAAATTCTCCTCTCCTGGCCCTCCACCTACTCCAAAACTCCTCAAAGCTTGAGCAAAAGGAGGCATCTTGCAGAAGCTTGATGTTAAGCTTCCAGTATGGAGACCTCAGAGGGCCTGGTGTAATGGAGAGGTGAGCCAGTGCCAGGTGGTGGTCCGAGAAACCAGACGGTACTATGCTCACTTTGACCAGCTTATTACTATGCTGTTTCCAAATGTAAATGTGGTCTAGCCGTGCTGCACTGACCCTATCTGACCCGACCTTTAACCAAGTATATTTTTTGGCATCTGGATGATGGAGCCTCCAGGTGTCTATCAGATCTTTACTTAAAACAATGTCTCTTAAAACCCCAGCAGCACCCACATGTGGCTCCACCCCCCTTCTGTCTAAAAAGGGGTTAATTGTGCAGTTCCAGTCCCCCCCATCACTAAAACCTCATCCATCCCCACCAAATCCAATTCCTGTCGCAAAGCCCCAAAGAGAGCTCCGCGCTCCCTTCCTGTATTAGGCGCATACACATTTACAAACACAAAGGATTTACTCCTGATGTTAGCCCTGACCACCAACAGCCTACCCTTGGACACTTCCTTA
>NC_133816.1:26170512-26198012 GCF_043250625.1 Sebastes fasciatus
TGTCCTCCGGCTCGTAGCCCCGCCTACCCTCCTCTTTCACCTGCACCGGGGGCGTCGCCGGGTGAGCGGTATCCATGGCAACAGCAGCGGGGTTGGGGTCAACCGACTGCTGCAGCAGGGGCTGATGGGACATCTGCGGCGGGGGCGGAGCTTCAGGTGCAGTCAGGCGATTGTAGGGCAGTTCCAGGACCAAAGGCTGCTGTCCGTCGGCAGGTCGCGGCGTCTGATTGGCCGGTTGGGACGGTTGGCTCGATGAGTCCTGGCAAACCAAGAGCAGCGGAGCGGTGCCACTTCCTGTCTGTTGCCGTGGAGACGAACAGGAGGAGGCGTGGCTCGTCTGAATGACAGAAATAGAAGGAGTGAGGAGGGGCGGAGGAATACGCCTGAAGAAAGTACTCCCTCTAAAGTCTCACCTGCAGCAGAGCCAACTTAGAGGGAGGAGCGCTGCCTTCATCATCATCATCATCATCAGCTCTCCTGTCCTTCACCTCCTCCTCTTCCTGCCCCCCCCCCTCCCCCAGAGCACCCAGCTCCAGGCAGAGGGGGAGGAGGGGCGGGGCAACAGAGGAGGTGGGAGACAGGGCGATGGCGAGGGAGGGGGGGAGGGAGGACGAGGGCGGAGGGGAGGAGGAGGACGAGAAGGGGGGGGCCGAGTCCCTCCTGTCTGCCTCAGATGAGGAGGAGGAGGAGGAGGAGGAGGAGGAGGAGGAGGAGGAGGAGGAGGAGGAGGAGAGGGAGGAGAGCGAGGAGGGAGGGGAGACAGAGGAGGGAGGAGTGGAGGTTGGGGAGAGGGAGAGAGCGAGGGAGGGGGGAGAGAGGGGGGAGGAGGAGCAGAGGACGGGGGAGGGGGTGGAGGAGGAGGGAGGAAGTGGGCCGCCGTACGTCTGACCCTGTTTGGGGGAGTTGAGGAAGGAGTCGGGGTCAAAGGGCGGGGGGAGAACCGACGGTGGTGAGAGGGGGGCGGGGGGTGATGGAGGGGAGGCGGTGGCCGGAGGAGGAGGAGGGGGGGAGCGTAGCGAGGAGGAGGATGAGGAGGAGGAGGAGGAGGAGGAGGAGGAGGAGAGGAGTAGGCCTCTGATGACGGGGGAGGGGAGGAGGGTGAGGGACAGTGTGGCCACACCCGGCGCCGTGACAGGAGGCGGGGCGAGGGAGGGGGGGGCGGGTGAGGAGGAGGAGGAGGGAGGGGAGGGGGAGGCGGGCCCGCCGGCTGAAGGAGGGGGGGGGAGGGCGGAGGAGAGAAGCAACTGGCCTGAGCGGGTGAGTGACAGCCCCGCCTCCTCCCCTCTGGCCCCGCCTCCCCCTTGTCCCCCCCCACTTGTGATGTCGGTGGTCGTCGCCATGACGAGCACGGTGTTCTGGGGCAGCGCCACCGTCGTCAGGTTGCCGCGGCTGTCGCCGTAGAAGCCGTTACTGTGGTTACCCACGGTGATGGAGGGTCTGTGAGGCTGAGGGGGCGACGAGGCCGAGCTGCAACACAAAACACACACTTATATACTACATATATACACATATACAGTATATATAGAGTCAGTCATCAGAGAGACCTACGTGGACGAGGGGCAGGGAGATGAGACGGGGCTGCTCTGAGCCTGGAGGTGGGGCAGTTTGGCGTCTCCTCCTCCTCCTCCTCTCCCTGCCTCCCCCCCCTCAGAGGGCAGGGGGAAGGGGGAGGGTCTGCAGGAGGAGGGAGGCAGTTTGGGGGAGATGATGCGATGCTTGGTGCTGTTACAGCGGTGGGGAATGTTCACTCCTGAAGATACCACACACACACACACACACACACACACACACACACACACACACACACACACACACACACACACACACACACACACACACACACACACACACACACACACACACACACACACACACACACACACACACAGGAAGAGGCTGTTAGAGTGATGTCATGATGATGATGATGATGATGATGATGGTGGTGATGATGATGATGGTGGTGATGATGATGATGCGTTACCCTGGGCGGTGTTACAGAGGCAGGCGTGTGTGCGCGGCTGTGGTTTGGTTCTCTGGCGGTCCAGGATGTGTTGAACCAGCTCCTCAATGCTGAAATCACCTGAAGCCACCGAGCACTTGATACTGTGGACTGAGACACAGTACTACATGTTAGTACCACAGAGTACTGCATGTTAGTACCACAGAGTACTGCATGTTAGTACCACAGAGTACTACATGTTAGTACCACAGAGTACTGCATGTTAGTACCACAGAGTACTGCATGTTAGTACCACAGAGTACTACATGTTAGTACTACAGAGTACTGCATGTTAGTACTACAGAGTACTGCATGTTAGTACCACAGAGTACTGCATGTTAGTACCACAGAGTACTACATGTTAGTACTACAGAGTACTGCATGTTAGTACCACAGAGTACTGCATGTTAGTACTACAGAGTACTGCATGTTAGTACCACAGAGTACTGCATGTTAGTACTACAGAGTACTGCATGTTAGTACTACAGAGTACTGCATGTTAGTACTACAGAGTACTGCATGTTAGTACCACAGAGTACTGCATGTTAGTACCACAGAGTACTACATGTTAGTACTACAGAGTACTGCATGTTAGTACCACAGAGTACTGCATGTTTTAGTACCACAGAGTACTACATGTTAGTACCACAGAGTACTGCATGTTAGTACTACAGAGTACTGCATGTTAGTACCACAGAGTACTACATGTTAGTACTACAGAGTACTGCATGTTAGTACTACAGAGTACTGCATGTTAGTACCACAGAGTACTGCATGTTAGTACTACAGAGTACTGCATGTTAGTACCACAGAGTACTGCATGTTAGTACTACAGAGTACTGCATGTTAGTACCACAGAGTACTACATGTTAGTACCACAGAGTACTGCATGTTAGTACCACAGAGTACTACATGTTAGTACCACAGAGTACTGCATGTTAGTACTACAGAGTACTACATGTTAGTACCACAGAGTACTGCATGTTAGTACCACAGAGTACTACATGTTAGTACCACAGAGTACTACATGTTAGTACTACAGAGTACTGCATGTTAGTACCACAGAGTACTACATGTTAGTACTACAGAGTACTACATGTTAGTACCACAGAGTACTGCATGTTAGTACCACAGAGTACTACATGTTAGTACTACAGAGTACTGCATGTTAGTACCACAGAGTACTACATGTTAGTACTACAGAGTACTACATGTTAGTACCACAGAGTACTGCATGTTAGTACCACAGAGTACTACATGTTAGTACTACAGAGTACTACATGTTAGTACCACAGAGTACTGCATGTTAGTACCACAGAGTACTGCATGTTAGTACCACAGAGTACTGCATGTTAGTACTACAGAGTACTGCATGTTAGTACCACAGAGTACTGCATGTTAGTACTACAGAGTACTGCATGTTAGTACTACAGAGTACTGCATGTTAGTACCACAGAGTACTACATGTTAGTACTACAGAGTACTGCATGTTAGTACTACAGAGTACTACATGTTAGTACTACAGAGTACTGCATGTTAGTACTACAGAGTACTGCATGTTAGTACCACAGAGTACTACATGTTAGTACTACAGAGTACTACATGTTAGTACTACAGAGTACTGCATGTTAGTACTACAGAGTACTGCATGTTAGTACTACAGAGTACTGCATGTTAGTACTACAGAGTACTGCATGTTAGTACTACAGAGTACTGCATGTTAGTACTACAGAGTACTGCATGTTAGTACTACAGAGTACTGCATGTTAGTACTACAGAGTACTGCATGTTGTATTAAAGGGAAAACAATATATAATAAAACAACTTGACCCCGTGTTGAGAGGTAAAATGACTGGTTTTGTGAATGGAGTCTGGTGGCTTTGAAGCGAACATAGATTACAGCTTCAGTTCCCCGTCAGAAAGGGCCGTCTGACGGCGAGGTAAAGGGCCGTCTGACTGCGAGGTAGAGGGCCGTCTGACTGCGAGGTAGAGGGCCGTCTGACGGCGAGGTAAAGGGCCGTTTGACGGCGAGGTAAAGGGCCGTCTGACTGCGAGGTAGAGGGCCGTCTGACGGCGAGGTAAAGGGCCGTCTGACTGCGAGGTAGAGGGCCGTCTGACGGCGAGGTAAAGGGCCGTCTGACGGCGAGGTAAAGGGCCGTCTGACGGCGAGGTAAAGGGCCGTTTGACGGCGAGGTAAAGGGCCGTCTGACTGCGAGGTAGAGGGCCGTCTGACGGCGAGGTAAAGGGCCGTCTGACTGCGAGGTAGAGGGCCGTCTGACGGCGAGGTAAAGGGCCGTCTGACGGCGAGGTAAAGGGCCGTCTGACTGCGAGGTAAAGGGCCGTCTGACGGCGAGGTAAAGGGCCGTCTGACTGCGAGGTAGAGGGCCGTCTGACGGCGAGGTAAAGGGCCGTTTGACGGCGAGGTAAAGGGCCGTCTGACTGCGAGGTAGAGGGCCGTCTGACGGCGAGGTAAAGGGCCGTCTGACTGCGAGGTAGAGGGCCGTCTGACGGCGAGGTAAAGGGCCGTCTGACGGCGAGGTAAAGGGCCGTCTGACGGCGAGGTAAAGGGCCGTTTGACGGCGAGGTAAAGGGCCGTCTGACTGCGAGGTAGAGGGCCGTCTGACGGCGAGGTAAAGGGCCGTCTGACTGCGAGGTAGAGGGCCGTCTGACGGCGAGGTAAAGGGCCGTCTGACGGCGAGGTAAAGGGCCGTTTGACGGCGAGGTAAAGGGCCGTCTGACTGCGAGGTAAAGGGCCGTTTGACGGCGAGGCAAAGGGCCGTCTGACGGCGAATTAAAGGGCCGTTTGACGGCGAGGTAAAGGGCCGTTTGACGGCGAGGTAAAGGGCCGTTTTACGGCGAGGTAAAGGGCCGTCTGACGGCGAGGTAAAGGGCCGTCTGACGGCGAGGTAAAGGGCCGTTTGACGGCGAGGTAAAGGGCCGTTTGACGGCGAGGTAAAGGGCCGTCTGACGACGAGGTAAAGTAGTAGAGGTAGTAAACGGATCACAGCTAACGCTGACTCAGTGCTAGCGTTATCCAGAACCTGAACGGGTCGGGTACGTACACATGGGCTTCAGCTGGTTCAGCAGGTCGTCTCGGCTCCACCTCACGCTGTCATGGCGGTCGGCCACCGCACACAGCAGCGGACTGCATTTCCCAGAATCCTCCAGGGACGGCACATTCAGGTAGTGGACCAGCACGATATCCGGGTTCTGTCACACACAGAGAGAGATATTGATGACTGACTGATTGATTGATTGATTGGTTGATTGGTGATCTGTTGTGGCATGGTGGTGGCGCGACGCTGACCTGCAGCAGCCAGTAGCATCGTCTGTGGAATGTTGGCACGATGGAGGAATGGACGTAGCAACCGTACAGGCACTGAAACACAACACAGGAAGTACTCAATAACTACTGGAATACTTATTCTAATATATTTATTTTTAAATGTATGTATTTATTTATGTTTAGCTGTTTATTTTTGCAGTTATAATAATAATGATAGTAGTAATCATAATAATAGTATAGGCAATAATAATAATATTAACAATAATAATAGTAGTAGTAATAATAATAATAGTAATAGTAATAAGTCACAATAATAATAATAATAATAATAATAATAATAGTAATAATAATAATAGTAATAATAATAATAATAGTGATAATAATAGTAGTAGTAATAATAACAATAATGATAATGATAATAATAATGATAATAGTAATAATAATAATAATAATAGTAATAATAATAATAGTAATAATAATAGTAGTAATAATAATAATAATAGTGATAATAATAGTAGTAGTAATAATAACAATAATGATAATGATAATGATAATAATAATGATAATAGTAATAATAATAATAATAATAATAGTAGTAATAATAATAATAGTAGTAGTAATAATAATAATAGTAATAATAATAGTAGTAATAATAATAATAATAATAATAATAATAACAATAATGATAATGATAATAATAATGATAATAGTAATAATAATAATAATAATAGTAGTAATAATAATAATAGTAGTAGTAATAATAATAATAATAATAGTAATAATAATAGTAGTAATAATAATAATAATAATAATAATAATAATAATAGTAGTAATAATAATAATAATAATAATAATAATAATAATAGTAGTAATAATAATAATAATAATAATAATAATAGTAGTAATAATAACAATAATAATGATAATGATAATGATAATGATAATAATAATAATAATAATAGTGTAATATCAGTGTGTATCAGGGGGAGCAGTGAGCAGACCTCCATGCCCTGGACCTTCAGCTTCATGTGGTCCTCTCTCGTCGTCTTCCCATCCTTCCTCTTCTTCCAGCAGTATCCGTCCTTCCTGTACTTCACCTTCTTCCTGTTGTAGAGGATGATGCTGCCGTTTTTCGGCCTGAAACACAACAACAACAGACTCGGGACTCAGGACTCAGGACTCAGAGACCAGCGGGGTCTGGTGAGGGTCAGTGGGACTACCTGGTCTTCAGGGTGCAGGACAGCCACTCGTCATGTCTGTCGAAGGATATCAGGTAAGAAGCAATCTCCTGCAGACAGACCAGAGGTGAAGACGTTATTACAGATTGGACAGGAAGTCCCCTTTAAGGGGCTCAGAGACCAGAAGCACAGGTCTCACCTCGTTATGACGTGTTTAAATGAGGACTCACCTCGTTAGTGTTCCAGCGGAGCCTCTCGTTAGGCAGACTGGACAGACGAGGGAGACACTCCAACAGCTTGTTAGGGAGGAACACCTTCCTCTGGCCTTTATTCTCTGAACACACACACATTTAAACATTTAAACATCACGTCTGCAAGCAGACGTCTACCAGAGTCCATCGGTACAGTTCCTTCATTAAATCAACTGTGTGTTTAATGATGAATCCTGGTCGGAGTCGTGAACACGCCTCTGATTTACAGCTCCTATATCATCACTGGTAAATAAACACAACAGTTGTACAAACACAGGGTCCTATTTTTACTTTCCATGGCTCAATAACATTCACAGCCCCGATCTTCAGCTGAGAATCCTCAGTTCAGCATGTTAGAACGGAGACGTCCAGCAGGTTGTGCTCGTTTATATGTACATGCTTTCACAGGTACTGATTTATAGTCTTTTATCTATCAATAATAATATATGTATAGAGGGTCACATTCAACATTTAAATTGATAAATATACACGTTATATAACATGTTAAATGTACGTGTCGTGATCCACTGTTGCTAGGAGACGAGAACGTCCAGTCAGCCGGGACACAAGCAGCAAAAACACATAGAAACCGACTAGTGTTTAACGTGGTCTCCACGGCAACAGATACAAACAACAACAACAACCGCTGGAAATCACATCATAATGATGCAAAACGATGACATCATCAACAACAACAACAGGTGGTTACCATAGCAACAGAGCTGGGGTGTCAAACAGACAGACAGACGGATGGGTGGATGGGACTGACCTGTCTCCGTGGAAACCATCTCCTTGTTGCTCATGGCGACGAGTCCATGCAGGATGATCCTCACACAACACACGGCCGCCCACACTGCCCCGCTGCACACACACACACACAGTCTGATCAATAGGAAACAAGGTCTGCAACAGTACACACACACACCTGAAGCTGCTCACTGGCCAGAACAACACACTGTCCTTCACGAGCTCCCTGTTGCCTAGCAACAGCTGAATTTCACCCACTTTAATGTAGAGTGTGTCTGAGTGTGTACATCAGTGTGTGTTTATATGTGTGTGTGTGTTTATATGTGTGTGTGTGTGTGTAGTTACATAACACTTTCGATTTTTATATTAAGCCATCAGTGTGTATGTGTGTGTATGTGCATGTGTAAGTGTGTTCTTGTTTTAACTGCACCAAACTCTGAAGAGTTAACATTATTACACACACACACACACACACCGCTCGGCTAGCTGACTATGGAGCTAACGTTAGCACGCTTCAGTGTTTCACATCATTCTAAAGTATCAGAAGAAGTTGTAACCCAGCAGCACCTCCTCTACAGAACCAACATCTGATCACCAACCAGAACACAACAACCAACACATGTCTGCTTCTCTAGCTGCTCAGCTAACGGCTAAGCTAACGGCTAGGCTAACAGCTAGGCTAGCAGCTAGGCTAACGGCTAGCAGCTAGCAGGTATTAAACTGCTGGTAAAGAGCAGCAGTTTAATACCTGTTAGCTGTTAGCTGTTAGCTGCTAGCTGTTAGCTGTTAGCCTGGCTGTTAGCTGAGCAGCTAGAGAAGCAGACATCATGTGTTAGTGGTTAGAGTTAGAGTTAGAGTTAGAGTTAGTAACAGAACAGATCCGGGGTTAGAGTTAGTAACAGAACAGAACCAGAACCTGAGTTAAGAACAGTCTGTTGAAGCTGCTTTACCTTCCGCCTTCAGCACAGCTGCCATCTTCTCTCTGTGACGTCAGCGCGTAGCTGCGGGGGAGGCTGCGTGAGAAGGGGGGGGGAGGTCTATTACCTGTAGATAATAACTTTATTATTATATTTATACTGATCATTTGTGTTTTATATGTGACTGAACGCTCATTCACTACTTTATTATTATTATTCCTTTATTATTATTACAATTATTTTATTATTATAATCCTTTATTATTAATCCTTTATTATTATTACAATTATTACTTAATTATTTTATTATTATAATACTTGATTATTAATCCTTTATTATTATTACAATTATTACTTAATTATTTTATTATTATAATCCTTTATTATTATTACAATTATTACTTTATTATTATTTCTCTCCCTCCTGAAATAAGAAATGCTTCATCCCTGGACATTTTCATAAAACACCTCAAACACCAGCTGTTCATCAAGGCCTCTGATCTCAGCTGACTCTTCCTACAAATCACTCTTTTAATTACTGACCTATAGTTTCTCCTGTGTTATTTATTAGTATGATTTTCTGCCCTCTTTGTAAAGCGTCCTTAGGTTTCTGAAAGGCGCTATATAAGTCCAATTTATTATTATTATTATTACAATTATTACTTTATTATATTAATTCAATTACTTTATTATTTTATTACTACTATAAGTATTTTTTACTACTATTATTTTATTACTATTACTTTATTATTAATATTTTTTTATTTTTTTATTATTATCACTTTATTATTATTATAAATGTATTATTACTTTATTATTATAACTATTATTTTATTACTATTATTACTAATGTTATTTTATTATTACTTTATTATGCTTCAAGTTAAGAGTTCTGAAGTGGTTTGAAAAAGTAAAATTACCATTTTAATTTTAATGAATTAATAATAATCATTATTAATTTATCTAAATAAAAAATGTGTAATAGTGTCTAAATAATAGCCTCATTATTACCTTATCTTAATAATAATAGCACCATTATTTCTTAAACGTATCTTAGGTTGTGTTGGTTGAGGTGAGGATCAGAGGTCACTCTCACACAGAGGTCAGAGGTCAGAGGCGAGTAGAGAAAATATGGAGGTTTATTTAGTAGAAAAGCGGAGCATGTGGTCCAACAGGAGGACCTCTGGGACTGCTTCACCTTTACAAACCAGCAGTTTACCGTCTCTTCTTCTTCTTCATCATCATCATCATCATCATCAACAACAACAACAACAACAACAACAACACCACAATGTGACTGAAGCACTGAGCTGAGATCAGATCTATAAAGGACCAGACTGCTGATTCTAGTTCTAAATCTGAGTGTACTTTATTGTGACGGTCTGCAGTGAGACTTCCTGTGATATCAACAGCTGAGTGAATGTTTGAGCATCGTCTCTAACGTCTGATGATCTCTTTATTCAGGTTTTCACACGTGGAAGCTGCTCAAACTCACTTCCTGTTCACGTGTCTGGAGTTGATGAGATCAAAAACAGCGTTGTGTTCCTTTAAATCAGCTGATCTCAGGTCAGAACGACTAAAAACAGAAACAGGAACTTCAGTCAAACCAGCAGAGAGATCAGGCTTAAGACTTCATCTGACGACAACAACCCACACCAATCCATAACCAATCAATAACCAATATGTGATCAGCTTCATCCATAATGGAGAGAGTAAAAAACACACAGAAAGATAGAGAGAGAGAGAGAGAGAGAGAGAGAGAGAGAGAGAGAGAGAGAGAGAGAGAGAGAGAGAGAGAGAGAGAGAGAGAGAGAGAGAGAGAGAGAGAGAGAGAGAGAGAGAGAGAGAGAGAGGTCGGGTTACAGCGGCAAGAAACCTGCTCAGATTTAAACTCCACAGGAACAACAGAGTGTGTATCTGTGTGTGTGTGTGTGTGTGTGTAGGTGGTGGGCGGGGTCATGATGGCGACGAGTCCCCTCCCCCACGTGTGATAGGCTCGGCTCCTCCAGGGTCAAAGGTCATCACATGCCCTGTCTGATGCTCTGGATGATCTGGAAGATGGCTGCAACACACACACACACACACACACACACACACACACACACACACACACACACACACACACACACACACACACACACACACACACACACACACACAGTTCAATAAACAACATGGAGGCTAACAGTTTCCCCCTGCTTCCAGTCTTTGTGCTAAGCTAGGCTAACAGTTTCCCTCTGCTTCCAGTCTTTGTGCTAAGCTAGCCTAACAGGAGCTATCAGGACCTGATCCAGGCTCAGGACCTGATCCAGGCTCAGGACTCTGAATACAGATGTTTAATGAGGAGCTGAGACCTCAGACCTGAGACCAGCTACACCTCAACATCACACTCACCTGATCCACAAACCACGAAGACGAAGAGAGCCAGCAGCCACGGACCCACCGGAGACTTCTCCTCGTTCACAGGCCGCTGCAACACACAATCAATCAATCAACCAATCAATCAACCAATCAACCAATCAATCAACCAACCAATCAGTCAATCAATCAACCAACCAATCAACCAAACAGAGGACAGAATATTCATCAGAACCCATTCTGACTTCAATGTGTTGCATCTATACTCTATATGAATATAGTCAACAGACACCACAGACGGTTCATCCGTACTCTATATGAATGTAGTCAACAGACACCACAGACGCTTCATCTATACTCTATATGAATATAGTCAACAGACACCACAGACGCTTCATCCGTACTCTATATGAATATAGTCAACAGACACCACAGACGCTTCATCTATACTCTATATGAATATAGTCAACAGACACCACAGACGCTTCATCCGTACTCTATATGAATATAGTCAACAGACACCACAGACGGTTCATCTATACTCTATATGAATATAGTCAGACACCACAGACGCTTCATCCGTACTCTATATGAATATAGTCAACAGACACCACAGACGCTTCATCCGTACTCTATATGAATGTAGTCAACAGACACCACAGACGGTTCATCCGTACTCTATATGAATGTAGTCAACAGACACCACAGACGCTTCATCTATACTCTATATGAATATAGTCAACAGACACCACAGACGCTTCATCCGTACTCTATATGAATATAGTCAACAGACACCACAGACGCTTCATCTATACTCTATATGAATATAGTCAACAGACACCACAGACGCTTCATCCGTACTCTATATGAATATAGTCAACAGACACCACAGACGCTTCATCTATACTCTATATGAATATAGTCAACAGACACCACAGACGGTTCATCCGTACTCTATATGAATATAGTCAACAGACACCACAGACGCTTCATCTATACTCTATATGAATATAGTCAACAGACACCACAGACGCTTCATCCGTACTCTATATGAATATAGTCAACAGACACCACAGACGGTTCATCTATACTCTATATGAATATAGTCAGACACCACAGACGCTTCATCCGTACTCTATATGAATATAGTCAACAGACACCACAGACGCTTCATCTATACTCTATATGAATATAGTCAACAGACACCACAGACGCTTCATCTATACTCTATATGAATATAGTCAACAGACACCACAGACGCTTCATCCGTACTCTATATGAATGTAGTCAACAGACACCACAGACGCTTCATCTATACTCTATATGAATATAGTCAGACACCACAGACGCTTCATCCGTACTCTATATGAATATAGTCAACAGACACCACAGACGCTTCATCTATACTCTATATGAATATAGTCAACAGACACCACAGACGCTTCATCTATACTCTATATGAATATAGTCAACAGACACCACAGACGCTTCATCTATACTCTATATGAATATAGTCAACAGACACCACAGACGCTTCATCTATACTCTATATGAATATAGTCAACAGACACCACAGACGTTCATCCGTACTCTATATGAATATAGTCAACAGACACCACAGACGCTTCATCTATACTCTATATGAATATAGTCAACAGACACCACAGACGTTCATCCGTACTCTATATGAATATAGTCAACAGACACCACAGACGGTTCATCCGTACTCTATATGAATATAGTCAACAGACACCACAGACGGTTCATCCGTACTCTATATGAATATAGTCAACAGACACCACAGACGGTTCATCCGTACTCTATATGAATATAGTCAACAGACACCACAGACGGTTCATCCGTACTCTATATGAATATAGTCAACAGACACCACAGACGCTTCATCCGTACTCTATATGAATATAGTCAACAGACACCACAGACGGTTCATCCGTACTCTATATGAATATAGTCAACAGACACCACAGACGCTTCATCTATACTCTATATGAATATAGTGAACAGACACCACAGACGGTTCATCCGTACTCTATATGAATATAGTCAACAGACACCACAGACGGTTCATCCGTACTCTATATGAATATAGTCAACAGACACCACAGACGGTTCATCCGTACTCTATATGAATGTAGTCAACAGACACCACAGACGCTTCATCCGTACTCTATATGAATATAGTCAACAGACACCACAGACGGTTCATCCGTACTCTATATGAATATAGTCAACAGACACCACAGACGGTTCATCCGTACTCTATATGAATATAGTCAACAGACACCACAGACGCTTCATCCGTACTCTATATGAATATAGTCAACAGACACCAGACGGTTCAGCCGTACTCTATATGAATATAGTCAACAGACACCACAGACGGTTCATCCGTACTCTATATGAATATAGTCAACAGACACCACAGACGGTTCATCCGTACTCTATATGAATATAGTCAACAGACACCACAGACGCTTCATCCGTACTCTATATGAATATAGTCAACAGACACCACAGACGGTTCATCCGTACTCTATATGAATATAGTCAACAGACACCACAGACGGTTCATCCGTACTCTATATGAATATAGTCAACAGACACCACAGACGCTTCATCTATACTCTATATGAATATAGTCAACAGACACCACAGACGGTTCATCCGTACTCTATATGAATATAGTCAACAGACACCACAGACGCTTCATCCGTACTCTATATGAATATAGTCAACAGACACCACAGACGGTTCATCCGTACTCTATATGAATGTAGTCAACAGACACCACAGACGCTTCATCCGTACTCTATATGAATATAGTCAACAGACACCACAGACGCTTCATCCGTACTCTATATGAATATAGTCAACAGACACCACAGACGCTTCATCCGTACTCTATATGAATATAGTCAACAGACACCACAGACGCTTCATCTATACTCTATATGAATATAGTCAACAGACACCACAGACGGTTCATCCGTACTCTATATGAATATAGTCAACAGACACCACAGACGCTTCATCCGTACTCTATATGAATATAGTCAACAGACACCACAGACGCTTCATCCGTACTCTATATGAATATAGTCAACAGACACCACAGACGGTTCATCCGTACTCTATATGAATGTAGTCAACAGACACCACAGACGCTTCATCCGTACTCTATATGAATATAGTCAACAGACACCACAGACGGTTCATCCGTACTCTATATGAATATAGTCAACAGACACCACAGACGCTTCATCCGTACTCTATATGAATATAGTGAACAGACACCACAGACGCTTCATCTATACTCTGTATGAATATAGTCAACAGACACCACAGACGGTTCATCCGTACTCTATATGAATATAGTCAACAGACACCACAGACGCTTCATCTATACTCTATATGAATATAGTCAACAGACACCACAGACGGTTCATCCGTACTCTATATGAATATAGTCAACAGACACCACAGACGCTTCATCTGTACTCTATATGAATATAGTCAACAGACACCACAGACGGTTCATCCGTACTCTATATGAATATAGTCAACAGACACCACAGACGCTTCATCCGTACTCTATATGAATATAGTCAACAGACACCACAGACGGTTCATCCGTACTCTATATGAATGTAGTCAACAGACACCACAGACGCTTCATCCGTACTCTATATGAATATAGTCAACAGACACCACAGACGGTTCATCCGTACTCTATATGAATATAGTCAACAGACACCACAGACGGTTCATCCGTACTCTATATGAATATAGTCAACAGACACCACAGACGCTTCATCCGTACTCTATATGAATATAGTGAACAGACACCACAGACGGTTCATCCGTACTCTATATGAATATAGTCAACAGACACCACAGACGGTTCATCCGTACTCTATATGAATATAGTCAACAGACACCACAGACGCTTCATCCGTACTCTATATGAATATAGTCAACAGACACCACAGACGCTTCATCCGTACTCTATATGAATATAGTCAACAGACACCACAGACGCTTCATCCGTACTCTATATGAATATAGTCAACAGACACCACAGACGGTTCATCCGTACTCTATATGAATATAGTCAACAGACACCACAGACGCTTCATCCGTACTCTATATGAATATAGTCAACAGACACCACAGACGGTTCATCCGTACTCTATATGAATATAGTCAACAGACACCACAGACGGTTCATCCGTACTCTATATGAATATAGTCAACAGACACCACAGATGGTTCATCCGTACTCTATATGAATATAGTCAACAGACACCACAGACGGTTCATCCGTACTCTATATGAATATAGTCAACAGACACCACAGACGGTTCATCTATAAACACGGCTCACTAGTGTAGCAGCTAATGCTAATGTTAGCTCTGCCGATGCTAACAGCTAATGCTAATGTTCGCTCTGCTGATGCTAGCAGCTAATGCTAATGTTAGCTCTGCCGATGCTAACAGCTAATGCTAATGTTAGCTCTGCCGATGCTAACAGCTAATGCTAATGTTCGCTCTGCTGATGCTAGCAGCTAATGCTAATGTTAGCTCTGACGATGCTAACAGCTAATGCTGATGTTAGCTCTGCCGATGCTAACAGCTAATGCTAATGTATTTTAGCCTGTTAGCTGTTAGCCGTTAGCCATTAGCTGCTAGCCTGTTAGCTGCTAGCTGTTAGCCTGTTAGCTGCTAGCTGTTAGCTGCTAGCCTGTTAGCTGCTAGCCTGTTAGCTGTTAGCTGTCAGCCTGTTAGCTGCTAGCCTGATAGCTGTTAGCCTGTTATCTGTTAGCTGCTAGCCTGTTAGCTGTTAGCTGTTAGCTGCTAGCCTGTTAGCTGCTAGCTGCTAGCCTGTTAGCTGCTAACTGTTAGCTGCTAGCTGTTAGCTGCTAGCTGTTAGCTGTTAGCTGTTAGCTGTTAGCTGTTAGCTGCTAGCTGTTAGCTGTTAGCTGCTAGCTGTTAGCTGTTAGCTGTTAGCTGCTAGCTGCTAGCTGTAGTACCGAGGTCTTCTGGACGTGTCCTCGCTGGGTGATCGTCTTGCTGTGTCGCTCGTTCGCCACTTTCATCCGCTGCACCGCCGACATGATGCAGACTGACGGCCGGTCTGGAGCACCGGGAGGAGCACCGGGAGCAGCACCGGGAGCAGCACCGGCAGCACCGGGAGGAGCACCGGGAGCAGCACCGGGAGGAGCACCGGGAGGAGCACCGGGAGGAGCAGAGGGAGGAGCACCGGGAGCACCGGGAGGAGCACCGGGAGGAGGAGGAGAGCCGGTACCGGTACCGGTGCTGGAGGATCTACCGGCTTGTTTCCGTGTTTGTTGGTCAGAATGAGATGCTAACTGTTAGCTAGCTGCTAGCAGAGCGAGCTAACCGGAAGCGACTCACCTCGTCACCGGATGTGGAGACAGTCAGCCCTCTAGTGGCGGGAAAATAAATGGTTGATTTTAAGTACTAATAAAAGAATAAGAAAATAAATAAAATAAAACTATAAAGAGGAATAAATAAAAGAATGTGTGCAGGAAGGCCCGCCCCCAAAGCCAGTTGATTGACAGCTTAGCATTTCAATAAGGAAAAATAAAGGCATAGAAATAAATAAATGACATTATATAAATAATTAATTAAAAATATACAGTACAAAGAGTAATTTATATGCTTATAATTATTCTTTTTGTATTTTGTTATTTGTCTTTATATTTCCACATTTAATTATTTATATTATTCTTTATTATGGCACTTCTGTGACTCCATTTTTAAAAGCCACCAGACTCCATTCACAAAACCAGTAGTTTAACCTCTCAGAACGACGCTGCCTCCATCAGTTAGTTAGTGTGTGTTATTGTGATAATTAACCCTTTAAAACACCAAAATAAAACCCTCAAATAACATGTGAACTGTCCCTTTAACACGACTCACAGTCATGTGATCAGTCGTTGATATAGAATATTGATCGATCAGGAAATCAAACGCCATCAGCCGGGTGGAGTTTCTCTTTTATTTTATTAGATCCTGCAGTCAGACTGCAGCTGGTCCACACACACACACACACACACAAACACACACACACACGCAAACACAGTGTTCTGCTGGCTGTGTTGTAGCCAGGGGTCAGAGGTCAGAGGTCATTAGTAGGATGTCTACCTGTTTCCTTTCATTAGTAGAGTTCCAACATGAAGTCTCTGGAGGTCAGAGGTCATGCAGGGTCAAGTTCAAAGTTCACAGGACGTCGCCACGGTGAAGGGTCTCTAACAGCCCAGCCCGCTGATGGAGCCGATGCGGTCCATCTTCATCCCGAAGCATCCTCGCCCTCCTCCGAACATCGACTTCCTGCTCCGCCTCCTCATCTTGGACTGCCGCTGCAGGAAGTCCAGGAAGAAACGCGGGACCGCCTCGCGCCGCCCGCCGCCGGGCAACAATCCCCTCGCAGCACCGCGGCTCACAGCCAATCCCGAGGAGAAGGGGGCGGGGCGTCCGGCGGAGCCCTCTGTGATGTCATCAGAGGTGGGAGGGGCCAACATGAGAGAAGAGAGGCGAGAGCCGAACAGAGAGTCTAAGACCTGAGGACAGAGTTTAATGGAATCAGTGGTTTTATTATTTATTATTATTGATATCATCCTGTCTCTTCTCAGTGGTGTTCCACATGGACTCACATCCAAACATTCACATTCTGCTCAAAGATCGTGTGTTTTAGCATCAAAATGCTAGACCAGCAACTCCCCTGTTCTGAGAGGTTAAATGACTGTTTTTATGAATGGAGTCTGGTGGCTTTGATGAAGAGCGATATAACGGCTTCAGTTCCACGTCACAAAGAGCTGTCTGACTGCCAGGTAAATATTCATCAAAAACAGTCATTTAACCTCTCAGAACACGAACATGATGGTGATGATGGTGATGATGATGATGATGATGATGATGATGGTGATGATGATGATGGTGATGGTGATGATGGTGATGATGATGGTGATGATGGTGATGATGAAGATGAAGATGATGATGGTGATGATGATGATGATGATGGTGATGATGGTGATGATGATGGTGATGATGATGATGATGGTGATGATGATGATGATGATGATGATGGTGATGATGATGATGATGGTGATGATGAAGATGGTGATGGTGATGATGATGATGATGATGATGATGATGATGGTGATGATGATGATGATGATGATGATGATGGTGATGATGATGATGATGATGGTGATGATGATGATGGTGAAGATGATGGTGATGATGAAGATGGTGATGGTGATGATGATGATGATGATGGTGATGGTGATGATGAAGATGATGATGGTGATGATGAAGATGGTGATGATGATGATGATGAAGATGATGATGATGAAGATGATGGTGATGGTGATGATGAAGATGATGATGGTGATGATGAAGATGGTGATGGTGATGATGAAGATGATGGTGATGGTGATGATGAAGATGATGATGGTGATGATGAAGATGGTGATGGTGATGATGATGATGATGATGATGATGATGATGATGATGAAGAAGATGATGGTGATGATGGTGATGATGAAGATGAAGATGATGATGGTGAAGATGATGATGGTGATGATGAAGATGGTGATGGTGATGATGATGATGATGAAGATGATGATGAAGATGATGGTGATGGTGATGATGAAGATGATGATGGTGATGATGAAGATGGTGATGGTGATGATGATGATGAAGAAGATGATGGTGATGGTGATGATGGTGATGATGAAGATGATGATGGTGATGATGATGATGATGGTGATGAAGATGAAGGTCTCCACAGACCTGTCTGTCGTCTCGTTGAGCTGAAGGTCTCGTCTCCACGGCGACGGTGAGGAAGAGGAGGAGGAGAGGAACAAAAGAGGAGCACGATGAAGCGGCCATCTTTGTTTCTTTGGAGGGAAAAATCAGATGAAGAATCAATGAACAACCATCACCATGGCAACAGATTATCCTGCATTCTGATTGGCTGGAGGGTCCACTGCTGCTACAGACCACCAGGGGTCCCAGACCACCAGGGGTCCCAGACCACCAGGAGTCCCAGAACGAGTCCATAAATATTAAAAAGTGAATAGTTTTGTTGCATCCTATTTTTTCTGTAATAACAGGATCCCATGTTGAACGTTGTAATGAAGTCGTCTCTGAGCCTCCGTAGACCTCGTCTCTCTGACCGGTCGACACCAAACCTCAGTCAAGTTCTCACCATAAACTCTGCTGCTGTTCTCAGGAGCTGGATGAAATCAATAACCTGCATTGATAGAGGAATATTAATAAGGAATATCAAAGCAGCAGAACTCACCGACACAGAAAGAAGAAGAGAAATATTCCAACAAAAAGATTGTGCTGGTCGTCGATGGGTCCGATCAATATCAGATATTGATTATTGGTCTCAGATGATGCTTAGTCTGTCCTGTCTCAGTGTCAGGACGGGTCGCTGGTCTACCGGCACACGACGCTCGCTGCCTTAAATACCACTCAGCGCCGTGATGTCACACATTCTTAACACCGTTACCCCCGACGACGGGGCTCACACACACACACACACACACACACACACACACACACACTGAGATAAGAAGCCTGGAGTCCTGGAGGATGTAGCAGAGGTCCTTGAAGAGGTCCAAATAGATGTGAAGGATGCTGCAGTCCTTGAAGAGGAACCTGGAGTCCCTGAGGGGCACCAGAGGTCCTTGAAGAGGTTCCAGGGGACCTTGAGAACGCACCAAAAGTCAACAAAGAAGCTAAAATGGTTCTTGATGATGTTCCAGGAGTTCTCCAGGTAATGGAAGTCCTTGAGAAGTTACCAGGACAAATCAAGGATGTTGAGGATGCTGCAGTCCTTGAAGAGGCACCTGGAGTCCCTGAGGGACACCAGAGGTCCTTGAAGATGATCCTGGAGTCCTTGCTGTTCCAGCCAATCAGAGTCCAGTATTGTCTCTCTGTCTCGGACCCTCCTGACCTCTGACCTCGGTCGTCCCGCCTCCTCGTAAACCGTCACCGCGGCGACCGGGTCCTCGTTAGCAACTATTTCCTGTGGAAGGGGGCGGGGCTACCGAGGTTCACTAAGTGTTTAATGACCTCCCCCCCCCCCATTCAGCCTCTGACGTCATCGAGCACGCACATAAAACACACACACACACACACACACACACACACACAGAAGAAGAATGGCTCATCAATCACCTGATTAGTGTGATGCACCACATTCCTGCCCCCCCCCACCCCACAGCGACACAAACCAGGGCCTTGGAGAGTCTCCGGGGGTCCTTGAGGAAGCTCCACGGGGCCTTGTAGAGTCTCCGGGGGTCCTTGAGGAAGCTCCACGGGGCCTTGGAGAGTCTCCGGGGCTCCTTGAGGAAGCTCCACGGGGCCTTGTAGAGTCTCCGGGGCTCCTTGAGGAAGCTCCACGGGGCCTTGGAGAGTCTCCGGGGGTCCTTGAGGAAGCTCCACGGGGCCTTGGAGAGTCTCCGGGGGTCCTTGAGGAAGCTCCACGGGGCCTTGGAGAGTCTCCGGGGGTCCTTGAGGAAGCTCCACGGGGCCTTGGAGAGTCTCCGGGGCTCCTTGAGGAAGCTCCACGGGGCCTTGTAGAGTCTCCGGGGCTCCTTGAGGAAGCTCCACGGGGCCTTGTAGAGTCTCCGGGGCTCCTTGAGGAAGCTCCACGGGGCCTTGGAGAGTCTCCGGGGGTCCTTGAGGAAGCTCCACGGGGCCTTGGAGAGTCTCCGGGGCTCCTTGAGGAAGCTCCACGGGGCCTTGGAGAGTCTCCGGGGGTCCTTGAGGAAGCTCCACGGGGCCTTGTAGAGTCTCCGGGGGTCCTTGAGGAAGCTCCACGGGGCCTTGGAGAGTCTCCGGGGGTCCTTGAGGAAGCTCCACGGGGCCTTGTAGAGTCTCCGGGGGTCCTTGAGGAAGCTCCACGGGGCCTTGGAGAGTCTCCGGGGCTCCTTGAGGAAGCTCCACGGGGCCTTGTAGAGTCTCCGGGGCTCCTTGAGGAAGCTCCACGGGGCCTTGGAGAGTCTCCGGGGGTCCTTGAGGAAGCTCCACGGGGCCTTGGAGAGTCTCCGGGGGTCCTTGAAACAATGCTAACAGATGATGCTAGTTTCTATCAAACAGGAAGTAGAGACTCTGTTGGGGACTATTTAGTATTATCTAGTAGTATTACTAGTAGTAGTACTAGTAGTAGTATTATCTAGTAGTAGTACTAGTAGTAGTACTAGTAGTAGTATTGTTTAGTAGTATTTTCTAGTAGTAGTATTATCTAGTAGTAGTATCTAGTAGTAGTATAGTAGTAGTATCTAGTAGTAGTACTAGTAGTAGTAGTATCTAGTAGTATTATCTAGTAGTATTATCTAGTAGTATTGTTTAGTAGTAGTATCTAGTAGTATTACTAGTAGTAGTACTAGTAGTAGTATTATCTAGTAGTAGTACTAGTAGTAGTACTAGTAGTAGTATTGTTTAGTAGTATTTTCTAGTAGTATTATCTAGTAGTAGTATCTAGTAGTAGTATAGTAGTAGTATCTAGTAGTAGTACTAGTAGTAGTATTATCTAGTAGTAGTACTAGTAGTAGTATAGTAGTAGTATTGTTTAGTAGTATTTTCTAGTAGTAGTATTATCTAGTAGTAGTACTAGTAGTAGTACTAGTAGTAGTATCTAGTAGTATTATCTAGTAGTATTGTTTAGTAGTAGTATCTAGTAGTATTACTAGTAGTAGTACTAGTAGTAGTATTATCTAGTAGTAGTACTAGTAGTAGTATTATCTAGTAGTAGTACTAGTAGTAGTATTATCTAGTAGTATTGTTTAGTAGTAGTATCTAGTAGTATTACTAGTAGTAGTACTAGTAGTAGTATTATCTAGTAGTAGTACTAGTAGTAGTATTATCTAGTAGTAGTATCTAGTAGTATTATTATCTAGTAGTAGTACTAGTAGTAGTATTATCTAGTAGTAGTACTAGTAGTAGTATTATCTAGTAGTATTGTTTAGTAGTAGTATCTAGTAGTATTACTAGTAGTAGTACTAGTAGTAGTATTATCTAGTAGTAGTACTAGTAGTAGTATTATCTAGTAGTAGTATCTAGTAGTATTATTATCTAGTAGTAGTACTAGTAGTAGTATTATCTAGTATTAGTACTAGTAGTAGTACTAGTAGTAGTATTGTTTAGTAGTATTTTCTAGTAGTAGTATTATCTAGTAGTATTATCTAGTAGTAGTATTATCTAGTAGTAGTACTAGTAGTATTATCTAGTAGTAGTACTAGTAGTAGTACTAGTAGTAGTATTGTTTAGTAGTATTTTCTAGTAGTAGTATTATCTAGTAGTATTATCTAGTAGTATTATCTAGTAGTATTTTCTAGTAGTAGTATCTAGTAGTAGTACTAGTAGTAGTAGTATCTAGTAGTAGTACTAGTAGTAGTATCTAGTAGTATTATTATCTAGTAGTAGTACTAGTAGTAGTATCTAGTAGTATTATTATCTAGTAGTAGTACTAGTAGTAGTAATAGTAGTAGTACTAGTAGTAGTATCTAGTAGTATTATTATCTAGTAGTAGTACTAGTAGTAGTATCTAGTAGTATTATTATCTAGTAGTAGTACTAGTAGTAGTATCTAGTAGTATTATCTAGTAGTATTTTCTAGTAGTAGTATTATCTAGTAGTATTTTCTAGTAGTAGTATTATCTAGTAGTATTATCTAGTAGTATTGTTTAGTAGTAGTATCTAGTAGTATTACTAGTAGTAGTACTAGTAGTAGTATTATCTAGTAGTAGTACTAGTAGTAGTACTAGTAGTAGTACTAGTAGTAGTATTGTTTAGTAGTATTTTCTAGTAGTAGTATTATCTAGTAGTATTATCTAGTAGTAGTACTAGTAGTAGTATTATCTAGTAGTATTGTTTAGTAGTATTTTCTAGTAGTAGTATTATCTAGTAGTATTATCTAGTAGTAGTATTACTAGTAGTATTATTTAATATTATTATCTAGTAGTAGTACTAGTAGTATTATCTAGTAGTAGTATCTAGTAGTAGTATTATCTAGTAGTAGTATTATCTAGTAGTATTGTTTAGTAGTAGTATTATCTAGTAGTATTGTTAAGAAGTAGTATCTAGTAGTATTACTAGTAGTAGTATTAGTAGTAGTATTATTTAATATTATTATCTAGTAGTATTTTCTAGTAGTAGTATTATCTAGTAGTATTGTTTAGTAGTAGTATCTAGTAGTATTATCTAGTAGTAGTATTATCTAGTTGTATTATCTAGTAGTAGTATTATCTAGTAGTATTACTAGTAGTAATATTAGTAGTAGTATTATTTAATATTATTATCTAGTAGTAGTACTAGTAGTAGTATAGTAGTAGTATCTAGTAGTAGTACTAGTAGTAGTACTAGTAGTAGTACTAGTAGAAGTACTAGTAGTAGTACTAGTAGTAGTATCTAGTAGTAGTACTAGTAGTAGTATGTAGTAGTAGTACTAGTAGTAGTACTAGTAGTAGTATCTAGTAGTAGTACTAGTAGTAGTATCTAGTAGTACTAGAGGTAGTATCTAGTAGTAGTACTAGTAGCACTAGTAGTAGTACTAGTAGTAGTAGTACTAGTAGTAGTAGTACTAGTAGTAGTACTAGTAGTAGTACTAGTAGTAGTACTAGTAGAAGTACTAGTAGTAGTACTAGTAGTAGTATCTAGTAGTAGTACTAGTAGTAGTACTAGTAGTAGTATCTAGTAGTAGTACTAGTAGAAGTACTAGTAGTAGTACTAGTAGTAGTATCTAGTAGTAGTACTAGTAGTAGTACTAGTAGTAGTACTAGTAGTAGTACTAGTAGAAGTACTAGTAGTAGTACTAGTAGTAGTATCTAGTAGTAGTACTAGTAGTAGTACTAGTAGTAGTACTAGTAGTAGTACTAGTAGTAGTATCTAGTAGTAGTACTAGTAGAAGTACTAGTAGTAGTATCTAGTAGTATTACTAGTAGTAGTATCTAGTAGTATTACTAGTAGTAGTATCTAGTAGTAGTATCTAGTAGTAGTATCTAGTAGTAGTATGTAGTAGTAGTACTAGTAGTAGTAGTAGTAGTACTAGTAGTAGTATCTAGTAGTAGTATCTAGTAGTAGTATCTAGTAGTATTACTAGTAGTAGTACTAGTAGTAGTATTATCTAGTAGTATTACTAGTAGTAATATTAGTAGTAGTATTATTTAATATTATTATCTAGTAGTAGTACTAGTAGTAGTATAGTAGTAGTATCTAGTAGTAGTACTAGTAGTAGTACTAGTAGTAGTACTAGTAGAAGTACTAGTAGTAGTACTAGTAGTAGTATCTAGTAGTAGTACTAGTAGTAGTATGTAGTAGTAGTACTAGTAGTAGTACTAGTAGTAGTACTAGTAGTAGTATCTAGTAGTAGTATCTAGTAGTAGTACTAGTAGTAGTACTAGTAGTAGTACTAGTAGAAGTACTAGTAGTAGTATCTAGTAGTAGTACTAGTAGTAGTATCTAGTAGTAGTATCTAGTAGTAGTATCTAGTAGTATTACTAGTAGTAGTATCTAGTAGTAGTATCTAGTAGTAGTATCTAGTAGTAGTATGTAGTAGTAGTACTAGTAGTAGTAGTAGTAGTACTAGTAGTAGTATCTAGTAGTAGTATCTAGTAGTAGTATCTAGTAGTATTACTAGTAGTAGTATCTAGTAGTAGTAGTAGTAGTAGTATCTAGTAGTAGTATCTAGTAGTAGTACTAGTAGTAGTATCTAGTAGTACTAGAGGTAGTATCTAGTAGTAGTACTAGTAGTAGTATCTAGTAGTAGTACTAGTAGTAGTATCTAGTAGTACTAGAGGTAGTATCTAGTAGTAGTACTAGTAGCACTAGTAGTAGTACTAGTAGTAGTAGTACTAGTAGTAGTAGTACTAGTAGTAGTACTAGTAGTAGTACTAGTAGTAGTACTAGTAGTAGTACTAGTAGAAGTACTAGTAGTAGTACTAGTAGTAGTATCTAGTAGTAGTACTAGTAGAAGTACTAGTAGTAGTACTAGTAGTAGTATCTAGTAGTAGTACTAGTAGTAGTACTAGTAGTAGTACTAGTAGTAGTACTAGTAGAAGTACTAGTAGTAGTACTAGTAGTAGTATCTAGTAGTAGTACTAGTAGTAGTACTAGTAGTAGTACTAGTAGTAGTATCTAGTAGTATTACTAGTAGTAGTATCTAGTAGTAGTATCTAGTAGTAGTATCTAGTAGTAGTATGTAGTAGTAGTACTAGTAGTAGTACTAGTAGTAGTACTAGTAGAAGTACTAGTAGTAGTATCTAGTAGTAGTACTAGTAGTAGTATCTAGTAGTAGTACTAGTAGTAGTATCTAGTAGTAGTACTAGTAGTAGTACTAGTAGAAGTACTAGTAGTAGTACTAGTAGTAGTATCTAGTAGTAGTACTAGTAGTAGTACTAGTAGAAGTACTAGTAGTAGTACTAGTAGTAGTATCTAGTAGTAGTACTAGTAGTAGTACTAGTAGTAGTACTAGTAGTAGTACTAGTAGAAGTACTAGTAGTAGTACTAGTAGTAGTATCTAGTAGTAGTACTAGTAGTAGTACTAGTAGTAGTACTAGTAGTAGTACTAGTAGTAGTACTAGTAGTAGTATCTAGTAGTAGTACTAGTAGTAGTATCTAGTAGTAGTACTAGTAGTAGTATCTAGTAGTAGTACTAGTAGTAGTATCTAGTAGTAGTACTAGTAGTAGTAGTACTAGTAGTACTAGTAGTAGTACTAGTAGTAGTATCTAGTAGTAGTACTAGTAGTAGTACTAGTAGTAGTACTAGTAGTAGTACTAGTAGAAGTACTAGTAGTAGTACTAGTAGTAGTATCTAGTAGTAGTACTAGTAGTAGTATCTAGTAGTAGTACTAGTAGTAGTACTAGTAGTAGTACTAGTAGTAGTATCTAGTAGTAGTACTAGTAGTAGTATCTAGTAGTAGTACTAGTAGTAGTATCTAGTAGTAGTACTAGTAGTAGTATCTAGTAGTAGTATCTAGTAGTAGTACTAGTAGTAGTACTAGTAGTAGTACTAGTAGTAGTATCTAGTAGTAGTACTAGTAGTAGTACTAGTAGTAGTACTAGTAGTAGTACTAGTAGTAGTATCTAGTAGTAGTACTAGTAGTAGTATCTAGTAGTAGTACTAGTAGTAGTATCTAGTAGTAGTACTAGTAGTAGTACTAGTAGTAGTACTAGTAGTAGTATCTAGTAGTAGTACTAGTAGTAGTATCTAGTAGTAGTATCTAGTAGTAGTATCTAGTAGTAGTATCTAGTAGTAGTACTAGTAGTAGTATCTAGTAGTAGTACTAGTAGTAGTATCTAGTAGTAGTACTAGTAGTAGTACTAGTAGTAGTACTAGTAGTAGTATCTAGTAGTAGTATGTAGTAGTAGTACTAGTAGTAGTATGTAGTAGTAGTATATAGTAGTAGTACTAGTAGTAGTATCTAGTAGTAGTATATAGTAGTAGTACTAGTAGTAGTATCTAGTAGTAGTATATAGTAGTAGTACTAGTAGTAGTATCTAGTAGTAGTATATAGTAGTAGTACTAGTAGTAGTATCTAGTAGTATTACTAGTAGTAGTATATAGTAGTAGTACTAGTAGTAGTATCTAGTAGTATTACTAGTAGTAGTATGTAGTAGTAGTACTAGTAGTAGTATCTAGTAGTAGTACTAGTAGTAGTATGTAGTAGTAGTACTAGTAGTAGTATTACTAGTAGTAGTACTAGTAGTAGTATATAGTAGTAGTATCTAGTAGTAGTACTAGTAGTAGTATCTAGTAGTAGTACTAGTAGTAGTACTAGTAGTAGTATCTAGTAGTAGTACTAGTAGTAGTATCTAGTAGTAGTATATAGTAGTAGTACTAGTAGTAGTATGTAGTAGTAGTACTAGTAGTAGTATGTAGTAGTAGTACTAGTAGTAGTATGTAGTAGTAGTATATAGTAGTAGTACTAGTAGTAGTATGTAGTAGTAGTATATAGTAGTAGTACTAGTAGTAGTATGTAGTAGTAGTACTAGTAGTAGTATGTAGTAGTAGTACTAGTAGTAGTATGTAGTAGTAGTATATAGTAGTAGTACTAGTAGTAGTATGTAGTAGTAGTACTAGTAGTAGTATCTAGTAGTAGTACTACTACTAGTACTAGTAGTAGTACTAGTAGTAGTATCTAGTAGTAGTATGTAGTAGTAGTACTAGTAGTAGTATGTAGTAGTAGTATCTAGTAGTAGTACTAGTAGTAGTATCTAGTAGTAGTATCTAGTAGTAGTATATAGTAGTAGTACTAGTAGTAGTATGTAGTAGTAGTACTAGTAGTAGTATCTAGTAGTAGTACTACTACTAGTGCTAGTAGTAGTACTAGTAGTAGTATCTAGTAGTAGTATGTAGTAGTAGTACTAGTAGTAGTATGTAGTAGTAGTACTAGTAGTAGTATGTAGTAGTAGTATCTAGTAGTAGTACTAGTAGTAGTATCTAGTAGTACTAGTAGTAGTATATAGTAGTAGTACTAGTAGTAGTATATAGTAGTAGTACTAGTAGTAGTATGTAGTAGTAGTACTAGTAGTAGTACTAGTAGTAGTATCTAGTAGTAGTATATAGTAGTAGTACTAGTAGTAGTATGTAGTAGTAGTACTAGTAGTAGTATCTAGTAGTAGTATATAGTAGTAGTACTAGTAGTAGTATGTAGTAGTATTATTGTGTTCCTCTGCTTCAGTAAATCTTCTCACCCGGCTGCTCGT
>NC_133816.1:26203012-26211660 GCF_043250625.1 Sebastes fasciatus
TTTACTAGCCTCTAATGCTAACTGTATAGTCATTTCACCATTTAACTAGCCTCTAATGCTAACTTTATAGTCATTTAACTAGCATCTAATGCTAACTGTATAGTCATTTCACCATTTAACTAGCCTCTGATGCTAACTGTATAGTCATTTCACCATTTAACTAGCCTCTAATGCTAACTGTATAGTCATTTAACTAGCCTCTAATGCTAACTGTATAGTCATTTCACCATTTAACTAGCCTCTAATGCTAACTGTATAGTCATTTCACTAGCCTCTAATGCTAACTGTATAGTCATTTAACTAGCCTCTGATGCTAACTGTATAGTCATTTCACTAGCCTCTAATGCTAACTGTATAGTCATTTCACTAGCCTCTAATGCTAACTGTATAGTCATTTCACTAGCCTCTAATGCTAACTTTATAGTCATTTTACTAGCCTCTAATGCTAACTGTATAGTCATTTAACTAGCCTCTAATGCTAACTGTATAGTCATTTTACTAGCCTCTAATGCTAACTGTATAGTCATTTAACTAGCCTCTAATGCTAACTGTATAGTCATTTCACCATTTAACTAGCCTCTAATGCTAACTGTATAGTCATTTAACTAGCCTCTAATGCTAACTTTATAGTCATTTCACTAGCCTCTAATGCTAACTGTATAGTCATTTCACTAGCCTCTAATGCTAACTTTATAGTCATTTTACTAGCCTCTAATGCTAACTGTATAGTCATTTAACTAGCCTCTAATGCTAACTGTATAGTCATTTCACCATTTAACTAGCCTCTAATGCTAACTGTATAGTCATTTAACTAGCCTCTAATGCTAACTGTATAGTCATTTAACTAGCCTCTAATGCTAACTGTATAGTCATTTAACTAGCCTCTAATGCTAACTTTATAGTCATTTAACTAGCCTCTAATGCTAACTGTATAGTCATTTCACTAGCCTCTAATGCTAACTTTATAGTCATTTCACTAGCCTCTAATGCTAACTTTATAGTCATTTCACTAGCCTCTAATGCTAACTGTATAGTCATTTCACTAGCCTCTAATGCTAACTGTATAGTCATTTAACTAGCCTCTAATGCTAACTGTATAGTCATTTCACCATTTAACTAGCCTCTAATGCTAACTGTATAGTCATTTCACTAGCCTCTAATGCTAACTGTATAGTCATTTAACTAGCCTCTAATGCTAACTGTATAGTCATTTAACTAGCCTCTAATGCTAACTGTATAGTCATTTAACTAGCCTCTAATGCTAACTGTATAGTCATTTCACCATTTAACTAGCCTCTAATACTAACTTTATAGTCATTTAACTAGCCTCTAATGCTAACTGTATAGTCATTTCACCATTTAACTAGCCTCTAATGCTAACTGTATAGTCATTTCACCATTTAACTAGCCTCTAATGCTAACTGTATAGTCATTTAACTAGCCTCTAATGCTAACTGTATAGTCATTTCACCATTTAACTAGCCTCTAATGCTAACTGTATAGTCATTTTACTAGCCTCTAATGCTAACTGTATAGTCATTTAACTAGCCTCTAATGCTAACTGTATAGTCATTTAACTAGCCTCTAATGCTAACTGTATAGTCATTTAACTAGCCTCTAATGCTAACTGTATAGTCATTTAACTAGCCTCTAATGCTAACTTTATAGTCATTTAACTAGCCTCTAATGCTAACTGTATAGTCATTTCACTAGCCTCTAATGCTAACTTTATAGTCATTTCACCAGCCTCTAATGCTAACTTTATAGTCATTTCACTAGCCTCTAATGCTAACTGTATAGTCATTTCACTAGCCTCTAATGCTAACTGTATAGTCATTTAACTAGCCTCTAATGCTAACTGTATAGTCATTTCACCATTTAACTAGCCTCTAATGCTAACTGTATAGTCATTTAACTAGCCTCTAATGCTAACTGTATAGTCATTTCACCATTTAACTAGCCTCTAATGCTAACTGTATAGTCATTTCACTAGCCTCTAATGCTAACTGTATAGTCATTTTACTAGCCTCTAATGCTAACTGTATAGTCATTTAACTAGCCTCTAATGCTAACTGTATAGTCATTTAACTAGCCTCTAATGCTAACTGTATAGTCATTTCCCCATTTAACTAGCCTCTAATGCTAACTTTATAGTCATTTAACTAGCCTCTAATGCTAACTGTAGTCATTTCACCATTTAACTAGCCTCTAATGCTAACTGTATAGTCATTTCACCATTTAACTAGCCTCTAATGCTAACTGTATAGTCATTTAACTAGCCTCTAATGCTAACTGTATAGTCATTTCACCATTTAACTAGCCTCTAATGCTAACTGTATAGTCATTTCACTAGCCTCTAATGCTAACTGTATAGTCATTTCACTAGCCTCTAATGCTAACTGTATAGTCATTTCACTAGCCTCTAATGCTAACTGTATAGTCATTTCACTAGCCTCTAATGCTAACTGTATAGTCATTTCACTAGCCTCTAATGCTAATTGTATAGTCATTTCACTAGCCTCTAATGCTAACTGTATAGTCATTTCACTAGCCTCTAATGCTAACTTTATAGTCATTTCACTAGCCTCTAATGCTAACTGTATAGTCATTTCACTAGCCTCTAATGCTAACTTTATAGTCATTTTACTAGCCTCTAATGCTAACTGTATAGTCATTTCACCATTTAACTAGCCTCTAATGCTAACTGTATATTCATTTCACTAGCCTCTAATGCTAACTGTATAGTCATTTAACTAGCCTCTAATGCTAACTGTATAGTCATTTCACCATTTAACTAGCCTCTAATGCTAACTGTATAGTCATTTCACTAGCCTCTAATGCTAACTGTATAGTCATTTCACTAGCCTCTAATGCTAACTGTATAGTCATTTCACTAGCCTCTAATGCTAACTGTATAGTCATTTCACTAGCCTCTAATGCTAACTGTATAGTCATTTCACTAGCCTCTAATGCTAACTTTATAGTCATTTAACTAGCCTCTAATGCTAACTGTATAGTCATTTCACTAGCCTCTAATGCTAACTGTATAGTCATTTAACTAGCCTCTAATGCTAACTTTATAGTCATTTAACTAGCCTCTAATGCTAACTGTATAGTCATTTCACTAGCCTCTAATGCTAACTGTATAGTCATTTCACTAGCCTCTAATGCTAACTTTATAGTCATTTCACTAGCCTCTAATGCTAACTTTATAGTCATTTCACTAGCCTCTAATGCTAACTGTATAGTCATTTCACTAGCCTCTAATGCTAACTGTATAGTCATTTCACTAGCCTCTAATGCTAACTGTATAGTCATTTCACCATTTAACTAGCCTCTAATGCTAACTGTATAGTCATTTCACTAGCCTCTAATGCTAACTGTATAGTCATTTAACTAGCCTCTAATGCTAACTGTATAGTCATTTAACTAGCCTCTAATGCTAACTGTATAGTCATTTAACTAGCCTCTAATGCTAACTGTATAGTCATTTCCCCATTTAACTAGCCTCTAATGCTAACTTTATAGTCATTTAACTAGCCTCTAATGCTAACTGTAGTCATTTCACCATTTAACTAGCCTCTAATGCTAACTGTATAGTCATTTCACCATTTAACTAGCCTCTAATGCTAACTGTATAGTCATTTAACTAGCCTCTAATGCTAACTGTATAGTCATTTCACCATTTAACTAGCCTCTAATGCTAACTGTATAGTCATTTCACTAGCCTCTAATGCTAACTGTATAGTCATTTCACTAGCCTCTAATGCTAACTGTATAGTCATTTCACTAGCCTCTAATGCTAACTGTATAGTCATTTCACTAGCCTCTAATGCTAACTGTATAGTCATTTCACTAGCCTCTAATGCTAATTGTATAGTCATTTCACTAGCCTCTAATGCTAACTGTATAGTCATTTCACTAGCCTCTAATGCTAACTTTATAGTCATTTCACTAGCCTCTAATGCTAACTGTATAGTCATTTCACTAGCCTCTAATGCTAACTTTATAGTCATTTTACTAGCCTCTAATGCTAACTGTATAGTCATTTCACCATTTAACTAGCCTCTAATGCTAACTGTATATTCATTTCACTAGCCTCTAATGCTAACTGTATAGTCATTTAACTAGCCTCTAATGCTAACTGTATAGTCATTTCACCATTTAACTAGCCTCTAATGCTAACTGTATAGTCATTTCACTAGCCTCTAATGCTAACTGTATAGTCATTTCACTAGCCTCTAATGCTAACTGTATAGTCATTTCACCATTTAACTAGCCTCTAATGCTAACTGTATAGTCATTTCACTAGCCTCTAATGCTAACTGTATAGTCATTTAACTAGCCTCTAATGCTAACTGTATAGTCATTTAACTAGCCTCTAATGCTAACTGTATAGTCATTTAACTAGCCTCTAATGCTAACTGTATAGTCATTTCCCCATTTAACTAGCCTCTAATGCTAACTTTATAGTCATTTAACTAGCCTCTAATGCTAACTGTAGTCATTTCACCATTTAACTAGCCTCTAATGCTAACTGTATAGTCATTTCACCATTTAACTAGCCTCTAATGCTAACTGTATAGTCATTTAACTAGCCTCTAATGCTAACTGTATAGTCATTTCACCATTTAACTAGCCTCTAATGCTAACTGTATAGTCATTTCACTAGCCTCTAATGCTAACTGTATAGTCATTTCACTAGCCTCTAATGCTAACTGTATAGTCATTTCACTAGCCTCTAATGCTAACTGTATAGTCATTTCACTAGCCTCTAATGCTAACTGTATAGTCATTTCACTAGCCTCTAATGCTAATTGTATAGTCATTTCACTAGCCTCTAATGCTAACTGTATAGTCATTTCACTAGCCTCTAATGCTAACTTTATAGTCATTTCACTAGCCTCTAATGCTAACTGTATAGTCATTTCACTAGCCTCTAATGCTAACTTTATAGTCATTTTACTAGCCTCTAATGCTAACTGTATAGTCATTTCACCATTTAACTAGCCTCTAATGCTAACTGTATATTCATTTCACTAGCCTCTAATGCTAACTGTATAGTCATTTAACTAGCCTCTAATGCTAACTGTATAGTCATTTCACCATTTAACTAGCCTCTAATGCTAACTGTATAGTCATTTCACTAGCCTCTAATGCTAACTGTATAGTCATTTCACTAGCCTCTAATGCTAACTGTATAGTCATTTCACTAGCCTCTAATGCTAACTGTATAGTCATTTCACTAGCCTCTAATGCTAACTGTATAGTCATTTCACTAGCCTCTAATGCTAACTTTATAGTCATTTAACTAGCCTCTAATGCTAACTGTATAGTCATTTCACTAGCCTCTAATGCTAACTGTATAGTCATTTAACTAGCCTCTAATGCTAACTTTATAGTCATTTAACTAGCCTCTAATGCTAACTGTATAGTCATTTCACTAGCCTCTAATGCTAACTGTATAGTCATTTCACTAGCCTCTAATGCTAACTTTATAGTCATTTCACTAGCCTCTAATGCTAACTTTATAGTCATTTCACTAGCCTCTAATGCTAACTGTATAGTCATTTCACTAGCCTCTAATGCTAACTGTATAGTCATTTCACTAGCCTCTAATGCTAACTGTATAGTCATTTCACCATTTAACTAGCCTCTAATGCTAACTGTATAGTCATTTCACTAGCCTCTAATGCTAACTGTATAGTCATTTAACTAGCCTCTAATGCTAACTGTATAGTCATTTCACCATTTAACTAGCCTCTAATGCTAACTGTATAGTCATTTCACTAGCCTCTAATGCTAACTGTATAGTCATTTCACTAGCCTCTAATGCTAACTGTATAGTCATTTCACTAGCCTCTAATGCTAATTGTATAGTCATTTCACTAGCCTCTAATGCTAACTGTATAGTCATTTCACTAGCCTCTAATGCTAACTTTATAGTCATTTCACTAGCCTCTAATGCTAACTGTATAGTCATTTCACTAGCCTCTAATGCTAACTTTATAGTCATTTTACTAGCCTCTAATGCTAACTGTATAGTCATTTCACCATTTAACTAGCCTCTAATGCTAACTGTATATTCATTTCACTAGCCTCTAATGCTAACTGTATAGTCATTTAACTAGCCTCTAATGCTAACTGTATAGTCATTTCACCATTTAACTAGCCTCTAATGCTAACTGTATAGTCATTTCACTAGCCTCTAATGCTAACTGTATAGTCATTTCACTAGCCTCTAATGCTAACTGTATAGTCATTTCACTAGCCTCTAATGCTAACTGTATAGTCATTTCACTAGCCTCTAATGCTAACTGTATAGTCATTTCACTAGCCTCTAATGCTAACTTTATAGTCATTTAACTAGCCTCTAATGCTAACTGTATAGTCATTTCACTAGCCTCTAATGCTAACTGTATAGTCATTTAACTAGCCTCTAATGCTAACTTTATAGTCATTTAACTAGCCTCTAATGCTAACTGTATAGTCATTTCACTAGCCTCTAATGCTAACTGTATAGTCATTTCACTAGCCTCTAATGCTAACTTTATAGTCATTTCACTAGCCTCTAATGCTAACTTTATAGTCATTTCACTAGCCTCTAATGCTAACTGTATAGTCATTTCACTAGCCTCTAATGCTAACTGTATAGTCATTTCACTAGCCTCTAATGCTAACTGTATAGTCATTTCACCATTTAACTAGCCTCTAATGCTAACTGTATAGTCATTTCACTAGCCTCTAATGCTAACTGTATAGTCATTTAACTAGCCTCTAATGCTAACTGTATAGTCATTTAACTAGCCTCTAATGCTAACTGTATAGTCATTTAACTAGCCTCTAATGCTAACTGTATAGTCATTTCCCCATTTAACTAGCCTCTAATGCTAACTTTATAGTCATTTAACTAGCCTCTAATGCTAACTGTAGTCATTTCACCATTTAACTAGCCTCTAATGCTAACTGTATAGTCATTTCACCATTTAACTAGCCTCTAATGCTAACTGTATAGTCATTTAACTAGCCTCTAATGCTAACTGTATAGTCATTTCACCATTTAACTAGCCTCTAATGCTAACTGTATAGTCATTTCACTAGCCTCTAATGCTAACTGTATAGTCATTTCACTAGCCTCTAATGCTAACTGTATAGTCATTTCACTAGCCTCTAATGCTAACTGTATAGTCATTTCACTAGCCTCTAATGCTAACTGTATAGTCATTTCACTAGCCTCTAATGCTAATTGTATAGTCATTTCACTAGCCTCTAATGCTAACTGTATAGTCATTTCACTAGCCTCTAATGCTAACTTTATAGTCATTTCACTAGCCTCTAATGCTAACTGTATAGTCATTTCACTAGCCTCTAATGCTAACTTTATAGTCATTTTACTAGCCTCTAATGCTAACTGTATAGTCATTTCACCATTTAACTAGCCTCTAATGCTAACTGTATATTCATTTCACTAGCCTCTAATGCTAACTGTATAGTCATTTAACTAGCCTCTAATGCTAACTGTATAGTCATTTCACCATTTAACTAGCCTCTAATGCTAACTGTATAGTCATTTCACTAGCCTCTAATGCTAACTGTATAGTCATTTCACTAGCCTCTAATGCTAACTGTATAGTCATTTCACCATTTAACTAGCCTCTAATGCTAACTGTATAGTCATTTCACTAGCCTCTAATGCTAACTGTATAGTCATTTAACTAGCCTCTAATGCTAACTGTATAGTCATTTAACTAGCCTCTAATGCTAACTGTATAGTCATTTAACTAGCCTCTAATGCTAACTGTATAGTCATTTCCCCATTTAACTAGCCTCTAATGCTAACTTTATAGTCATTTAACTAGCCTCTAATGCTAACTGTAGTCATTTCACCATTTAACTAGCCTCTAATGCTAACTGTATAGTCATTTCACCATTTAACTAGCCTCTAATGCTAACTGTATAGTCATTTAACTAGCCTCTAATGCTAACTGTATAGTCATTTCACCATTTAACTAGCCTCTAATGCTAACTGTATAGTCATTTCACTAGCCTCTAATGCTAACTGTATAGTCATTTCACTAGCCTCTAATGCTAACTGTATAGTCATTTCACTAGCCTCTAATGCTAACTGTATAGTCATTTCACTAGCCTCTAATGCTAACTGTATAGTCATTTCACTAGCCTCTAATGCTAATTGTATAGTCATTTCACTAGCCTCTAATGCTAACTGTATAGTCATTTCACTAGCCTCTAATGCTAACTTTATAGTCATTTCACTAGCCTCTAATGCTAACTGTATAGTCATTTCACTAGCCTCTAATGCTAACTTTATAGTCATTTTACTAGCCTCTAATGCTAACTGTATAGTCATTTCACCATTTAACTAGCCTCTAATGCTAACTGTATATTCATTTCACTAGCCTCTAATGCTAACTGTATAGTCATTTAACTAGCCTCTAATGCTAACTGTATAGTCATTTCACCATTTAACTAGCCTCTAATGCTAACTGTATAGTCATTTCACTAGCCTCTAATGCTAACTGTATAGTCATTTCACTAGCCTCTAATGCTAACTGTATAGTCATTTCACTAGCCTCTAATGCTAACTGTATAGTCATTTCACTAGCCTCTAATGCTAACTGTATAGTCAT
>NC_133816.1:26211760-26241760 GCF_043250625.1 Sebastes fasciatus
AACACAGTACTAATATATCTAAACACAGTACTAATATATCTAAACACAGTACTAATACCTGTAAACACAGTACTAATACCTCCAAACACAGTACTAATATATCTAAACACAGTACTAATACCTGTAAACACAGTACTAATATATCTTAACACAGTACTAATATATCTAAACACAGTACTAATACATCTTAACACAGTACTAATATATCTAAACACAGTACTAATACCTGTAAACACAGTACTAATACCTCCAAACACAGTACTAATATATCTAAACACAGTACTAATACCTGTAAACACAGTACTAATATATCTAAACACAGTACTAATACCTGTAAACACAGTACTAATATATCTAAACACAGTACTAATACCTGTAAACACAGTACTAATATATCCAAACACAGTACTAATATATCTAAACACAGTACTAATACCTGTAAACACAGTACTAATATATCTAAACACAGTACTAATACCTGTAAACACAGTACTAATATATCTAAACACAGTACTAATACCTCTAAACACAGTACTAATATATCTAAACACAGTACTAATATATCTAAACACAGTACTAATATATCTAAACACAGTATTAATACCTCTAAACACAGTACTAATATATCTAAACACAGTACTAATATATCTAAACACAGTACTAATATACCTAAACACAGTATTAATACCTCTAAACACAGTACTAATATACCTAAACACAGTACTAATACCTCAAAACACAGTACTAATATACCTAAACACAGTACTAATACCTCTAAACACAGTATTAATACCTCTAAACACAGTACTAATATATCTAAACACAGTACTAATATATCTAAACACAGTACTAATATATCTAAACACAGTATTAATACCTCTAAACACAGTACTAATACCTCAAAACACAGTACTAATATACCTAAACACAGTACTAATACCTCTAAACACAGTATTAATACCTCTAAACACAGTACTAATATATCTAAACACAGTACTAATATATCTAAACACAGTACTAATATATCTAAACACAGTACTAATACCTCTAAACACAGTACTAATACCTGTAAACACAGTACTAATATATCTAAACACAGTACTAATATATCTTAACACAGTACTAATACCTGTAAACACAGTACTAATACCTCCAAACACAGTACTAATACCTGTAAACACAGTACTAATATATCTAAACACAGTACTAATACCTCTAAACACAGTACTAATACCTGTAAACACAGTACTAATATATCTAAACACAGTACTAATATATCTAAACACAGTACTAATACCTGTAAACACAGTACTAATATATCTTAACACAGTACTAATATATCTAAACACAGTACTAATACCTCTAAACACAGTACTAATACCTGTAAACACAGTACTAATATATCTAAACACAGTACTAATATATCTAAACACAGTACTAATATATCTTAACACAGTACTAATATATCTTAACACAGTACTAATACCTGTAAACACAGTACTAATATATCTAAACACAGTACTAATACCTCCAAACACAGTACTAATATATCTTAACACAGTACTAATATATCTAAACACAGTACTAATACCTGTAAACACAGTACTAATATATCTAAACACAGTACTAATACCTGTAAACACAGTACTAATATATCTAAACACAGTACTAATATATCTTAACACAGTACTAATACCTGTAAACACAGTACTAATACCTGTAAACACAGTACTAATACCTGTAAACACAGTACTAATACCTCCAAACACAGTACTAATACCTCCAAACACAGTACTAATATATCTAAACACAGTACTAATACCTGTAAACACAGTACTAATATATCTAAACACAGTACTAATACCTCTAAACACAGTACTAATACCTGTAAACACAGTACTAATACCTGTAAACACAGTACTAATACCTGTAAACACAGTACTAATACCTCCAAACACAGTACTAATATATCTTAACACAGTACTAATATATCTAAACACAGTACTAATATATCTTAACACAGTACTAATATATCTAAACACAGTACTAATACCTGTAAACACAGTACTAATATATCTAAACACAGTACTAATACCTCTAAACACAGTACTAATACCTGTAAACACAGTACTAATACCTGTAAACACAGTACTAATACCTGTAAACACAGTACTAATACCTCCAAACACAGTACTAATATATCTAAACACAGTACTAATACCTGTAAACACAGTACTAATATATCTAAACACAGTACTAATACCTGTAAACACAGTACTAATATATCTAAACACAGTACTAATATATCTAAACACAGTACTAATATATCTTAACACAGTACTAATATATCTAAACACAGTACTAATATATCTAAACACAGTACTAATATATCTTAACACAGTACTAATATATCTAAACACAGTACTAATACCTCTAAACACAGTATTAATACCTCTAAACACAGTACTAATACCTCAAAACACAGTACTAATATACCTAAACACAGTATTAATACCTCTAAACACAGTACTAATACCTCAAAACACAGTACTAATATACCTAAACACAGTACTAATACCTCTAAACACAGTATTAATACCTCTAAACACAGTACTAATATATCTAAACACAGTACTAATATATCTAAACACAGTACTAATATATCTAAACACAGTACTAATATACCTAAACACAGTACTAATATATCTAAACACAGTACTAATACCTCTAAACACAGTATTAATACCTCTAAACACAGTACTAATATACCTAAACACAGTATTAATACCTCTAAACACAGTACTAATACCTCAAAACACAGTACTAATATACCTAAACACAGTACTAATACCTCCAAACACAGTACTAATACCTCTAAACACAGTACTAATATATCTAAACACAGTACTAATACCTCCAAACACAGTACTAATACCTCTAAACACAGTACTAATATATCTAAACACAGTACTAATATATCTAAACACAGTACTAATACCTCTAAACACAGTATTAATACCTCTAAACACAGTACTAATATATCTAAACACAGTACTAATACCTGTAAACACAGTACTAATATATCTAAACACAGTACTAATATATCTAAACACAGTACTAATACCTGTAAACACAGTACTAATATATCTAAACACAGTACTAATATATCTAAACACAGTACTAATATATCTAAACACAGTACTAATATATCTAAACACAGTACTAATATATCTTAACACAGTACTAATACCTGTAAACACAGTACTAATATATCTAAACACAGTACTAATATATCTAAACACAGTACTAATACCTGTAAACACAGTACTAATATATCTAAACACAGTACTAATACCTCTAAACACAGTACTAATATATCTAAACACAGTACTAATATATCTAAACACAGTACTAATATATCTAAACACAGTACTAATATATCTAAACACAGTACTAATATATCTTAACACAGTACTAATACCTGTAAACACAGTACTAATACCTGTAAACACAGTACTAATATAAATAAACACAGTACTAATATATCTTAACACAGTACTAATATATCTAAACACAGTACTAATACCTCCAAACACAGTACTAATATATCTAAACACAGTACTAATACCTCTAAACACAGTATTAATACCTCTAAACACAGTATTAATACCTCTAAACACAGTACTAATATATCTAAACACAGTACTAATATATCTAAACACAGTACTAATACCTCTAAACACAGTATTAATACCTCTAAACACAGTACTAATATATCTAAACACAGTACTAATACCTCTAAACACAGTATTAATACCTCTAAACACAGTACTAATATATCTAAACACAGTACTAATACCTGTAAACACAGTACTAATATATCTAAACACAGTACTAATATATCTAAACACAGTACTAATATATCTAAACACAGTACTAATATATCTAAACACAGTACTAATATATCTAAACACAGTACTAATACCTCTAAACACAGTATTAATACCTGTAAACACAGTACTAATATATCTAAACACAGTACTAATACCTCTAAACACAGTACTAATATATCTTAACACAGTACTAATACCTGTAAACACAGTATTAATACCTCTAAACACAGTACTAATATATCTAAACACAGTACTAATACCTGTAAACACAGTACTAATATATCTAAACACAGTACTAATATATCTAAACACAGTACTAATATATCTAAACACAGTACTAATACCTGTAAACACAGTACTAATATATCTAAACACAGTACTAATACCTCTAAACACAGTACTAATATATCTAAACACAGTACTAATATATCTAAACACAGTACTAATATATCTAAACACAGTACTAATATATCTAAACACAGTACTAATATATCTAAACACAGTACTAATACCTCTAAACACAGTACTAATATATCTAAACACAGTACTAATACCTCTAAACACAGTACTAATATATCTAAACACAGTACTAATATATCTAAACACAGTACTAATACCTCTAAACACAGTACTAATATATCTAAACACAGTACTAATACCTCTAAACACAGTACTAATAACTCTAAACACAGTATTAATACCTCTAAACACAGTACTAATATATCTAAACACAGTACTAATATATCTAAACACAGTACTAATATATCTAAACACAGTACTAATATATCTAAACACAGTACTAATACCTGTAAACACAGTACTAATATATCTAAACACAGTACTAATATATCTAAACACAGTACTAATATATCTAAACACAGTACTAATACCTGTAAACACAGTACTAATACCTGTAAACACAGTACTAATACCTCCAAACACAGTACTAATATATCTAAGCACAGTACTAATATATCTAAACACAGTACTAATATATCTAAACACAGTACTAATACCTCTAAACACAGTACTAATATATCTAAACACAGTACTAATACCTCTAAACACAGTACTAATATATCTAAACACAGTACTAATATATCTAAACACAGTACTAATATATCTAAACACAGTACTAATACCTGTAAACACAGTACTAATACCTCTAAACACAGTACTAATATATCTAAACACAGTACTAATACCTCTAAACACAGTACTAATATATCTAAACACAGTACTAATATATCTAAACACAGTACTAATACCTCTAAACACAGTACTAATATATCTAAACACAGTACTAATATATCTAAACACAGTACTAATACCTCTAAACACAGTACTAATATATCTAAACACAGTACTAATATATCTAAACACAGTACTAATACCTGTAAACACAGTACTAATACCTCTAAACACAGTACTAATATATCTAAACACAGTACTAATATATCTAAACACAGTACTAATACCTCTAAACACAGTACTAATATATCTAAACACAGTACTAATATATCTAAACACAGTACTAATACCTGTAAACACAGTACTAATACCTCTAAACACAGTACTAATATATCTAAACACAGTACTAATATATCTAAACACAGTACTAATACCTCTAAACACAGTACTAATATATCTAAACACAGTACTAATATATCTAAACACAGTACTAATACCTGTAAACACAGTACTAATACCTGTAAACACAGTACTAATACCTCCAAACACAGTACTAATATATCTTAACACAGTACTAATATATCTAAACACAGTACTAATATATCTAAACACAGTACTAATATATCTAAACACAGTACTAATATATCTAAACACAGTACTAATATATCTAAACACAGTACTAATATATCTAAACACAGTACTAATACCTCCAAACACAGTACTAATATATCTAAACACAGTACTAATACCTGTAAACACAGTACTAATATATCTAAACACAGTACTAATATATCTAAACACAGTACTAATATATCTAAACACAGTACTAATATATCTAAACACAGTACTAATACCTCCAAACACAGTACTAATATATCTAAACACAGTACTAATATATCTAAACACAGTACTAATATATCTAAACACAATACTAATATATCTAAACACAGTACTAATACCTGTAAACACAGTACTAATACCTGTAAACACAGTACTAATATATCTAAACACAGTACTAATATATCTTAACACAGTACTAATATATCTTAACACAGTACTAATACCTGTAAACACAGTACTAATACCTGTAAACACAGTACTAATACCTCCAAACACAGTACTAATATATCTTAACACAGTACTAATATATCTAAACACAGTACTAATATATCTAAACACAGTACTAATATATCTAAACACAGTACTAATACCTGTAAACACAGTACTAATACCTCCAAACACAGTACTAATATATCTAAACACAGTACTAATACCTGTAAACACAGTACTAATATATCTAAACACAGTACTAATATATCTAAACACAGTACTAATATATCTAAACACAGTACTAATATATCTAAACACAGTACTAATACCTCCAAACACAGTACTAATATATCTAAACACAGTACTAATATATCTAAACACAGTACTAATACCTGTAAACACAGTACTAATACCTGTAAACACAGTACTAATATATCTAAACACAGTACTAATATATCTTAACACAGTACTAATATATCTTAACACAGTACTAATACCTGTAAACACAGTACTAATACCTGTAAACACAGTACTAATACCTCCAAACACAGTACTAATATATCTTAACACAGTACTAATATATCTAAACACAGTACTAATATATCTAAACACAGTACTAATATATCTAAACACAGTACTAATACCTGTAAACACAGTACTAATATATCTAAACACAGTACTAATATATCTAAACACAGTACTAATATATCTAAACACAGTACTAATACCTGTAAACACAGTACTAATACCTGTAAACACAGTACTAATATATCTAAACACAGTACTAATATATCTAAACACAGTACTAATACCTCCAAACACAGTACTAATATATCTAAACACAGTACTAATATATCTAAACACAGTATTAATATATCTAAACACAGTACTAATACCTCCAAACACAGTACTAATATATCTAAACACAGTACTAATATATCTAAACACAGTACTAATATATCTAAACACAGTACTAATATATCTAAACACAGTACTAATACCTCTAAACACAGTACTAATATATCTAAACACAGTACTAATACCTCCAAACACAGTACTAATATATCTAAACACAGTACTAATATATCTAAACACAGTACTAATATATCTAAACACAGTACTAATATATCTAAACACAGTACTAATATATCTAAACACAGTACTAATATATCTAAACACAGTACTAATATATCTAAACACAGTACTAATATATCTAAACACAGTACTAATATATCTAAACACAGTATTAATATATCTAAACACAGTACTAATATATCTAAACACAGTACTAATATATCTAAACACAGTACTAATACCTGTAAACACAGTACTAATATATCTAAACACAGTACTAATATATCTAAACACAGTACTAATACCTCTAAACACAGTACTAATATATCTAAACACAGTACTAATACCTGTAAACACAGTACTAATACCTGTAAACACAGTACTAATATATCTAAACACAGTACTAATACCTCTAAACACAGTATTAATACCTCCAAACACAGTACTAATATATCTAAACACAGTACTAATATATCTAAACACAGTACTAATATATCTAAACACAGTACTAATACCTGTAAACACAGTACTAATATATCTAAACACAGTACTAATATATCTAAACACAGTACTAATACCTCTAAACACAGTACTAATATATCTAAACACAGTACTAATACCTGTAAACACAGTACTAATACCTGTAAACACAGTACTAATATATCTAAACACAGTACTAATACCTGTAAACACAGTACTAATATATCTAAACACAGTACTAATACCTCTAAAGACAGTACTAATACCTGTAAACACAGTACTAATATATCTAAACACAGTACTAATATATCTAAACACAGTACTAATACCTGTAAACACAGTACTAATACCTGTAAACACAGTACTAATATATCTAAACACAGTACTAATATATCTAAACACAGTACTAATACCTCTAAACACAGTACTAATATATCTAAACACAGTACTAATATATCTAAACACAGTACTAATACCTGTAAACACAGTACTAATATATCTAAACACAGTACTAATATATCTAAACACAGTACTAATATATCTAAACACAGTACTAATACCTGTAAACACAGTACTAATATATCTAAACACAGTACTAATATATCTAAACACAGTACTAATATATCTAAACACAGTACTAATATATCTAAACACAGTACTAATATATCTAAACACAGTACTAATATATCTAAACACAGTACTAATACCTGTAAACACAGTACTAATATATCTTAACACAGTACTAATATATCTAAACACAGTACTAATACCTCTAAACACAGTACTAATATATCTAAACACAGTACTAATACCTGTAAACACAGTACTAATATATCTAAACACAGTACTAATACCTGTAAACACAGTACTAATACCTGTAAACACAGTACTAATATACCTAAACACAGTACTAATATATCTAAACACAGTACTAATATATCTAAACACAGTACTAATATATCTAAACACAGTACTAATACCTGTAAACACAGTACTAATATACCTAAACACAGTACTAATATATCTAAACACAGTACTAATATATCTAAACACAGTACTAATACCTGTAAACACAGTACTAATATATCTAAACACAGTACTAATACCTCTAAACACAGTACTAACACCTGTAAACACAGTACTAATACCTGTAAACACAGTACTAATATATCTAAACACAGTACTAATATATCTAAACACAGTACTAATATATCTAAACACAGTACTAATATATCTAAACACAGTACTAATATATCTAAACACAGTACTAATATATCTAAACACAGTACTAACACCTGTAAACACAGTACTAATATATCTAAACACAGTACTAATATATCTAAACACAGTACTAATATATCTAAACACAGTACTAATATACCTAAACACAGTACTAATACCTGTAAACACAGTACTAATACCTCCAAACACAGTACTAATATATCTAAACACAGTACTAATATATCTAAACACAGTACTAATATACCTAAACACAGTACTAATATATCTAAACACAATACTAATATATCTAAACACAGTACTAATACCTGTAAACACAGTACTAATATACCTAAACACAGTACTAATATATCTAAACACAATACTAATATATCTAAACACAGTACTAATACCTGTAAACACAGTACTAATATATCTAAACACAGTACTAATATATCTAAACACAATACTAATATATCTAAACACAGTACTAATACCTCTAAACACAGTACTAATACCTGTAAACACAGTACTAATATATCTAAACACAGTACTAATACCTGTAAACACAGTACTAATATATCTAAACACAGTACTAATATATCTAAACACAGTACTAATATATCTAAACACAGTACTAATACCTCTAAACACAGTACTAATACCTGTAAACACAGTACTAATATATCTAAACACAGTACTAATACCTGTAAACACAGTACTAATATATCTAAACACAGTACTAATATATCTAAACACAGTACTAATACCTGTAAACACAGTACTAATATATCTAAACACAGTACTAATATATCTAAACACAGTACTAATATATCTAAACACAGTACTAATATATCTAAACACAGTACTAATATACCTAAACACAGTACTAATATATCTAAACACAGTACTAATACCTGTAAACACAGTACTAATATACCTAAACACAGTACTAATACCTGTAAACACAGTACTAATACCTGTAAACACAGTACTAATATATCTAAACACAGTACTAATACCTGTAAACACAGTACTAATACCTGTAAACACAGTACTAATATATCTAAACACAGTACTAATATATCTAAACACAGTACTAATACCTGTAAACACAGTACTAATACCTGTAAACACAGTACTAATATACCTAAACACAGTACTAATATATCTAAACACAGTACTAATACCTGTAAACACAGTACTAATACCTGTAAACACAGTACTAATACCTGTAAACACAGTACTAATATATCTAAACACAGTACTAATATATCTAAACACAGTACTAATATATCTAAACACAGTACTAATACCTGTAAACACAGTACTAATATATCTAAACACAGTACTAATACCTGTAACCACAGTACTAATATATCTAAACACAGTACTAATACCTGTAAACACAGTACTAATACCTGTAAACACAGTACTAATACCTCTAAACACAGTACTAATATATCTAAACACAGTACTAATATATCTAAACACAGTACTAATACCTCTAAACACAGTACTAATACCTGTAAACACAGTACTAATATATCTAAACACAGTACTAATACCTGTAAACACAGTACTAATATATCTAAACACAGTACTAATATATCTAAACACAGTACTAATACCTGTAAACACAGTACTAATACCTGTAAACACAGTACTAATATACCTAAACACAGTACTAATATATCTAAACACAGTACTAATACCTGTAAACACAGTACTAATACCTGTAAACACAGTACTAATATATCTAAACACAGTACTAATACCTGTAAACACAGTACTAATACCTGTAAACACAGTACTAATATATCTAAACACAGTACTAATACCTGTAAACACAGTACTAATACCTGTAAACACAGTACTAATATATCAAAACACAGTACTAATATATCTAAACACAGTACTAATATATCTAAACACAGTACTAATATATCTAAACACAGTACTAATATATCTAAACACAGTACTAATATATCTAAACACAGTACTAATACCTGTAAACACAGTACTAATATATCTAAACACAGTACTAATATATCTTAACACAGTACTAATATATCTAAACACAGTACTAATACCTGTAAACACAGTACTAATATATCTAAACACAGTACTAATATATCTAAACACAGTACTAATATATCTAAACACAGTACTAATATATCTAAACACAGTACTAATACCTGTAAACACAGTACTAATACCTGTAAACACAGTACTAATATATCTAAACACAGTACTAATACCTGTAAACACAGTACTAATATATCTAAACACAGTACTAATACCTGTAAACACAGTACTAATATACCTAAACACAGTACTAATATATCTAAACACAGTACTAATACCTGTAAACACAGTACTAATATACCTAAACACAGTACTAATATATCTAAACACAGTACTAATACCTGTAAACACAGTACTAATATATCTAAACACAGTACTAATATATCTAAACACAGTACTAATATACCTAAACACAGTACTAATATATCTAAACACAGTACTAATATATCTAAACACAATACTAATATACCTAAACACAGTACTAATATATCTAAACACAGTACTAATACCTGTAAACACAGTACTAATATACCTAAACACAGTACTAATATATCTAAACACAGTACTAATACCTGTAAACACAGTACTAATACCTGTAAACACAGTACTAATACCTGTAAACACAGTACTAATATATCTAAACACAGTACTAATATATCTAAACACAGTACTAATATATCTAAACACAGTACTAATATATCTAAACACAGTACTAATACCTGTAAACACAGTACTAATACCTGTAAACACAGTACTAATATACCTAAACACAGTACTAATATATCTAAACACAGTACTAATACCTGTAAACACAGTACTAATATATCTAAACACAGTACTAATACCTGTAAACACAGTACTAATATATCTAAACACAGTACTAATACCTCTAAACACAGTACTAATACCTGTAAACACAGTACTAATATATCTAAACACAGTACTAATACCTGTAAACACAGTACTAATACCTGTAAACACAGTACTAATATACCTAAACACAGTACTAATATATCTAAACACAGTACTAATACCTGTAAACACAGTACTAATATATCTAAACACAGTACTAATACCTGTAAACACAGTACTAATACCTGTAAACACAGTACTAATATACCTAAACACAGTACTAATATATCTAAACACAGTACTAATACCTGTAAACACAGTACTAATACCTGTAAACACAGTACTAATACCTGTAAACACAGTACTAATATATCTAAACACAGTACTAATATATCTAAACACAGTACTAATATATCTAAACACAGTACTAATACCTGTAAACACAGTACTAATATATCTAAACACAGTACTAATACCTGTAAACACAGTACTAATACCTGTAAACACAGTACTAATATATCTAAACACAGTACTAATATATCTAAACACAGTACTAATACCTCTAAACACAGTACTAATACCTGTAAACACAGTACTAATATACCTAAACACAGTACTAATACCTCTAAACACAGTACTAATACCTCTAAACACAGTACTAATATATCTAAACACAGTACTAATACCTCTAAACACAGTACTAATACCTCTAAACACAGTACTAATATATCTAAACACAGTACTAATATACCTAAACACAGTACTAATATACCTAAACACAGTACTAATATATCTAAACACAGTACTAATATACCTAAACACAGTACTAATATATCTAAACACAGTACTAATATATCTAAACACAGTACTAATATATCTAAACACAGTACTAATACCTGTAAACACAGTACTAATACCTCTAAACACAGTACTAATACCTGTAAACACAGTACTAATATACCTAAACACAGTACTAATATATCTAAACACAGTACTAATATATCTAAACACAGTACTAATACCTCTAAACACAGTACTAATACCTGTAAACACAGTACTAATATATCTAAACACAGTACTAATACCTGTAAACACAGTACTAATATAAATAAACACAGTACTAATATATCTAAACACAGTACTAATACCTGTAAACACAGTACTAATACCTGTAAACACAGTACTAATATATCTAAACACAGTACTAATACCTGTAAACACAGTACTAATACCTGTAAACACAGTACTAATATATCTAAACACAGTACTAATACCTCTAAACACAGTACTAATACCTGTAAACACAGTACTAATATACCTAAACACAGTACTAATATATCTAAACACAGTACTAATATATCTAAACACAGTACTAATACCTCTAAACACAGTACTAATACCTGTAAACACAGTACTAATATAAATAAACACAGTACTAATATATCTAAACACAGTACTAATACCTGTAAACACAGTACTAATACCTGTAAACACAGTACTAATACCTGTAAACACAGTACTAATATATCTAAACACAGTACTAATACCTGTAAACACAGTACTAATACCTGTAAACACAGTACTAATATACCTAAACACAGTACTAATATATCTAAACACAGTACTAATATATCTAAACACAGTACTAATATATCTAAACACAGTACTAATACCTCTAAACACAGTACTAATACCTGTAAACACAGTACTAATATATCTAAACACAGTACTAATACCTGTAAACACAGTACTAATACCTGTAAACACAGTACTAATATATCTAAACACAGTACTAATACCTGTAAACACAGTACTAATACCTGTAAACACAGTACTAATACACCTAAACACAGTACTAATATATCTAAACACAGTACTAATACCTGTAAACACAGTACTAATACCTGTAAACACAGTACTAATACCTGTAAACACAGTACTAATATATCTAAACACAGTACTAATATATCTAAACACAGTACTAATATACCTAAACACAGTACTAATATATCTAAACACAGTACTAATACCTGTAAACACAGTACTAATACCTGTAAACACAGTACTAATACCTGTAAACACAGTACTAATATATCTAAACACAGTACTAATATATCTAAACACAGTACTAATATACCTAAACACAGTACTAATATATCTAAACACAGTACTAATACCTGTAAACACAGTACTAATACCTGTAAACACAGTACTAATATACCTAAACACAGTACTAATATATCTAAACACAGTACTAATATATCTAAACACAGTACTAATATACCTAAACACAGTACTAATATATCTAAACACAGTACTAATACCTGTAAACACAGTACTAATACCTGTAAACACAGTACTAATACCTATAAACACAGTACTAATACCTGTAAACACAGTACTAATACCTGTAAACACAGTACTAATATACCTAAACACAGTACTAATATATCTAAACACAGTACTAATATATCTAAACACAGTACTAATATATCTAAACACAGTACTAATACCTGTAAACACAGTACTAATATATCTAAACACAGTACTAATACCTGTAAACACAGTACTAATACCTGTAAACACAGTACTAATACCTGTAAACACAGTACTAATATATCTAAACACAGTACTAATATATCTAAACACAGTACTAATATATCTAAACACAGTACTAATATATCTAAACACAGTACTAATATATCTAAACACAATACTAATATATCTAAACACAGTACTAATACCTGTAAACACAGTACTAATATATCTAAACACAGTACTAATATATCTAAACACAGTACTAATATACCTAAACACAGTACTAATACACCTAAACACAGTACTAATATATCTAAACACAGTACTAATACCTGTAAACACAGTACTAATACCTGTAAACACAGTACTAATATATCTAAACACAGTACTAATATATCTAAACACAGTACTAATATACCTAAACACAGTACTAATATATCTAAACACAGTACTAATATATCTAAACACAGTACTAATATATCTAAACACAGTACTAATATATCTAAACACAGTACTAATATACCTAAACACAGTACTAATATATCTAAACACAGTACTAATACCTCTAAACACAGTACTAATATATCTAAACACAGTACTAATATATCTAAACACAGTACTAATATATCTAAACACAGTACTAATATATCTAAACACAGTACTAATACCTCTAAACACAGTACTAATATATCTAAACACAGTACTAATATATCTAAACACAGTACTAATACCTGTAAACACAGTACTAATATATCTAAACACAGTACTAATACCCGTAAACACAGTACTAATACCTGTAAACACAGTACTAATATACCTAAACACAGTACTAATATACCTTAACACAGTACTAATATACCTAAACACAGTACTAATACCTGTAAACACAGTACTAATACCTGTAAACACAGTACTAATATACCTAAACACAGTACTAATACCTCTAAACACAGTACTAATATACCTAAACACAGTACTAATATACCTTAACACAGTACTAATATACCTAAACACAGTACTAATACCTGTAAACACAGTACTAATACCTGTAAACACAGTACTAATATACCTAAACACAGTACTAATATACCTTAACACAGTACTAATATACCTAAACACAGTACTAATACCTGTAAACACAGTACTAATATATCTAAACACAGTACTAATACCTGTAAACACAGTACTAATACCTGTAAACACAGTACTAATATACCTAAACACAGTACTAATATACCTTAACACAGTACTAATATATCTAAACACAGTACTAATACCTGTAAACACAGTACTAATATATCTAAACACAGTACTAATATACCTAAACACAGTACTAATACCTGTAAACACAGTACTAATACCTGTAAACACAGTACTAATATACCTAAACACAGTACTAATATATCTAAACACAGTACTAATATATCTAAACACAGTACTAATATATCTAAACACAGTACTAATACCTCTAAACACAGTACTAATATATCTAAACACAGTACTAATATATCTAAACACAGTACTAATATATCTAAACACAGTACTAATATATCTAAACACAGTACTAATACCTCTAAACACAGTACTAATATACCTAAACACAGTACTAATATATCTAAACACAGTACTAATACCTGTAAACACAGTACTAATACCTGTAAACACAGTATTAATACCTGTAAACACAGTACTAATATATCTAAACACAGTACTAATATATCTAAACACAGTACTAATATATCTAAACACAGTACTAATATACCTAAACACAGTACTAATATATCTAAACACAGTACTAATATATCTAAACACAGTACTAATATATCTAAACACAGTACTAATATATCTAAACACAGTACTAATATATCTAAACACAATACTAATATATCTAAACACAGTACTAATACCTGTAAACACAGTACTAATATATCTAAACACAGTACTAATACCTGTAAACACAGTACTAATACCTGTAAACACAGTACTAATACCTGTAAACACAGTTCTATGTCTGTGGGTGTTTTGTTGCCCCAAACTGAGCCTTGCAGGCAGTAAAGCCAGTAGTGTTATTATACTCTCTCTCTCTGTCTGTTAAATGCTCGCTCGCCCAGTGTGCATCTGACCAGTGAGGAGGGGGCGGGGCTTCCTCTCCCCCCCTCTATCTCTATTCTCTCTATTCTCTCTGTCAGTAGAGTCCAGAGGACGAACGCTTGCTGGCTTTTATTGTGGAGGTTCATTCTTCTCGTCTGATCTTTTCTCCTGTGGACAGACGGACGCTCTTCATCTTCATCATCTTCATCATCTTCATCACCTCCTCCTCCTCAGCTGGGTGTCGGACCAATGGCGGGATGATGGAGACAGAAAGTTGTAGTGTGTCGTGTGATGTGATTGGCTGATTGAACACTCAAAGTTAACGCCCCACTCATGAATTCTTTCCATCGTCACCATAGCGACCGGCGACCTTGGCGGCAGGGGCAGTTTCCACGTTATGTTTTGAGACTTTAAAGCTTGTTACCGTAGCGACCAGGATGCAGGTGTCCATAGCGTGTAATGTAGGCGGAGGCGGGGGGGGCGGTGGCGGCGGGGCCAGCGAGCACCAACTGAAGGAGCGGCGAGTGGTGATGAACACCAGCAGCGCCCCCACCTGTCAGTCAAAGGTCAGGGCAGAGCCGGCAAACAGGCACACCCTGTTAGGCCACGCCCACATGAAAGAGGCCCTCGGTCGTCATAGCAACATGAAGTACAGGTGAGAGAGAGACATCGCATGACCAGACAGGTGTGTTTATATTACGGCTGTAGTTTGGTTTATATTACGGCTGTAGTTTGGTTTATATTACGGCTGTAGTTTGGTTTATATTGTGGCTGTAGTTTGGTTTATATTACGGCTGTAGTTTGGTTTATATTACGGCTGTAGTTTGGTTTATATTGTGGCTGTAGTTTGGTTTATATTACGGCTGTAGTTTGGTTTATATTGTGGCTGTAGTTTGGTTTATATTACGGCTGTAGTTTGGTTTATATTACGGCTGTAGTTTGGTTTATATTACGGCTGTAGTTTGGTTTATATTACGGCTGTAGTTTGGTTTATATTACGGCTGTAGTTTGGTTTATATTACGGCTGTAGTTTGGTTTATATTACGGCTGTAGTTTGGTTTATATTGTGGCTGTAGTTTGGTTTATATTGTGGCTGTAGTTTGGTTTATATTACGGCTGTAGTTTGGTTTATATTGTGGCTGTAGTTTGGTTTATATTGTGGCTGTAGTTTGGTTTATATTACGGCTGTAGTTTGGTTTATATTGTGGCTGTAGTTTGGTTTATATTACGGCTGTAGTTTGGTTTATATTACGGCTGTAGTTTGGTTTATATTGTGGCTGTAGTTTGGTTTATATTACGGCTGTAGTTTGGTTTATATTGTGGCTGTAGTTTGGTTTATATTACGGCTGTAGTTTGGTTTATATTGTGGCTGTAGTTTGGTTTATATTACGGCTGTAGTTTGGTTTATATTACGGCTGTAGTTTGGTTTATATTACGGCTGTAGTTTGGTTTATATTACGGCTGTAGTTTGGTTTATATTACGGCTGTAGTTTGGTTTATATTACGGCTGTAGTTTGGTTTATATTACGGCTGTAGTTTGGTTTATATTACGGCTGTAGTTTGGTTTATATTACGGCTGTAGTTTGGTTTATATTACGGCTGTAGTTTGGTTTATATTACGGCTGTAGTTTGGTTTATATTACGGCTGTAGTTTGGTTTATATTACGGCTGTAGTTTGGTTTATATTACGGCTGTAGTTTGGTTTATATTGTGGCTGTAGTTTGGTTTATATTACGGCTGTAGTTTGGTTTATATTGTGGCTGTAGTTTGGTTTATATTGTGGCTGTAGTTTGGTTTATATTACGGCTGTAGTTTGGTTTATATTACGGCTGTAGTTTGGTTTATATTACGGCTGTAGTTTGGTTTATATTGTGGCTGTAGTTTGGTTTATATTGCGGCTGTAGTTTGGTTTATATTGTGGCTGTAGTTCGGTTATATTGCGGCTGTAGTTCGGTTTATATTACGGCTGTAGTTTGGTTTATATTACGGCTGTAGTTTGGTTTATATTACGGCTGTAGTTTGGTTTATATTACGGCTGTAGTTTGGTTTATATTGTGGCTGTAGTTTGGTTTATATTGTGGCTGTAGTTTGGTTTATATTACGGCTGTAGTTTGGTTTATATTGTGGCTGTAGTTTGGTTTATATTGTGGCTGTAGTTTGGTTTATATTGTGGCTGTAGTTTGGTTTATATTGCGGCTGTAGTTTGGTTTATATTACGGCTGTAGTTTGGTTTATATTGTGGCTGTAGTTTGGTTTATATTGTGGCTGTAGTTTGGTTTATATTACGGCTGTAGTTTGGTTTATATTGTGGCTGTAGTTTGGTTTATATTGTGGCTGTAGTTTGGTTTATATTGTGGCTGTAGTTTGGTTTATATTACGGCTGTAGTTTGGTTTATATTACGGCTGTAGTTTGGTTTATATTGTGGCTGTAGTTTGGTTTATATTGTGGCTGTAGTTTGGTTTATATTACGGCTGTAGTTTGGTTTATATTGTGGCTGTAGTTTGGTTTATATTACGGCTGTAGTTTGGTTTATATTACGGCTGTAGTTTGGTTTATATTGCGGCTGTAGTTTGGTTTATATTGTGGCTGTAGTTTGGTTTATATTGTGGCTGTAGTTTGGTTTATATTGTGGCTGTAGTTTGGTTTATATTGTGGCTGTAGTTTGGTTTATATTACGGCTGTAGTTTGGTTTATATTGCGGCTGTAGTTTGGTTTATATTGCGGCTGTAGTTTGGTTTATATTGTGGCTGTAGTTTGGTTTATATTGTGGCTGTAGTTTGGTTTATATTGTGGCTGTAGTTTGGTTTATATTGTGGCTGTAGTTTGGTTTATATTGTGGCTGTAGTTCGGTTATATTGCGGCTGTAGTTCGGTTTATATTACGGCTGTAGTTCCGTTGGACTCTGACCTGAATACGAGTGTCTATAAACTATAAACTGAGTGTTGAATCATCAGCTGATGTATTTTTAGCTCCTTTGTGTCAAAATGAAGCTTTTTTTAGTTTTTTTTCATCAAACAGACTCTGATGTACTCTGATGTACTCTGAATGTCCTCTTGTGTACTTGTACTCTGAATGTCCTCTTGTGTACTTGTACTCTGAATGTCCTCTTGTGTACTTGTACTCTGAATGTACTCTTGTGTACTTGTACTCTGAATGTCCTCTTGTGTACTTGTACTCTGAATGTACTCTTGTGTACTTGTACTCTGAATGTACTCTTGTGTACTTGTACTCTGAATGTCCTCTTGTGTACTTGTACTCTGAATGTACTCTTGTGTACTTACTGTATGTCTGTATGTATAAACTGAACCGTCTGTTTGACCTTCAGAATTAACCAGAGTGTTTTAATTAAAACTGCTGACGTGTGATTGGTTGACAGATGATTGGTCAGTATCCTCAGAGACCAGGATGGAGGGATGGATAGATGGATAGATGGACAGATGGATAGATAGACAGACAGACAGACAGACGGATGGAGGGAGGGAGGGAGGGAGCGAGGGAGGGAGGGATAGATAGACAGACAGACAGACGGATGGATGGATGGAGGGATGGATGGATGGATAGATGGATAGATAGATAGATAGATAGATAGATAGATAGAGGGATAGATAGACAGACAGACAGACAGACGGATGGAGGGAGGGAGGGAAGGATAGATAGATAGATAGATAGATAGATAGATAGATAGAGGGAGGGAGGGAGGGAGGGAGGGATGGATAGATAGATAGATAGATGTACCACTGAGTGTGTTCATGTGTGACAGACGACTGTAAAAACTGGAGGAATTATAATGAAGTCTGGTTGGCAGCAGGATGTTTCCTCCACTCAGCATCTCTCTCACGCCAACTTCAAACCCACGTCTAACCGACTTCACGCCGACTTCACGCCGACTTCAAACCCACTTCACACCAACTTCACACCGACTTCAAACCGACTTCACACCCACTTCAAACCGACTTCATGCTGACTTCACGCCAACTTCAAACCCACTTCAAACCAACTTCACGCCGACTAAACGTCGACTTCACGCAACTTCAAACCGACTTCAAACCCACTTCTAACCGACTTCACGCCGACTTCACACCAACTTCACACGACTTCAAACCCACTTCAAACCGACTTCACGCCGACTTCACGCCGACTTCACACCAACTTCACACGACTTCAAACCCACTTCAAACCGACTTCACGCCGACTTCACACCGACTTCAAACCGACTTCACGCCGACTTCACGGCGAATTCAAACCGACTTCATGCCGACTTCAAACCGACTTCAAGCCGACTTCACGCCGACTTCACACCAACTTCACACGACTTCACACGACTTCAAACCCACTTCAAACCGACTTCACGCCGACTTCACGCCGACTTCAAACCGACTTCACGCCGACTTCACACCAACTTCACACGACTTCAAACCCACTTCAAACCGACTTCACACCGACTTCACACCGACTTCAAACCGACTTCACACCCACTTCAAACCGACTTCATGCCGACTTCACGCCAACTTCAAACCCACTTCAAACCGACTTCACGCCGACTAAACGCCGACTTCACGCAACTTCAAACCGACCTCAAACCCACTTCAAACCGACTTCACACGGACTTCACGCTGACTTCAAACTGACTCCAAGCCAACTTCACGCCGACTTCAAACTGACTTCACGCCAACTTCATGCCGACTTCACACCGACTTCAAACTGACTTCACGCCAACTTCACACCGACTTCAAACCGACTTCAGGCTGCTTCATTCACTCATTGATTGATTAACTGATTGTTTTGCAGGAATCTTGGGAAATCTGGACTGAGAGTGTCCTGTTTAGGACTGGGTGAGACACACACACACACACAGTATAACACACACTTAAACACAGACACGCACACAGACACACACACACACACACACACACACACACACACACACACACACACTATAACACACGCACAGACGCTGCCATCCATCCAGTCAGTGATGTTCTCTCTGTTCTCTCAGGAACGTGGGTGACGTTTGGTTCTCAGATCTCTGATGAGGTACTCAGCGTGTGTGTGTGTGTGTGTGTGTGTGTGTGTGTGTGTGTGTGTGTGTGTGATGAACACACCATTACTCACCACTACTGGAGCTCTCTACACTGATGTGTGTTCTTCCTCTGGGTGTGTAGATGGCGGAGAGTGTGATGACGGTGGCGTTCGACAGCGGAGTGAACTTGTTCGACACGGCGGAGGTCTACGCCTCCGGGAGGTACAGGACAACCTGTCTGTCTCTCTGTCTGTCTGTCTGTCCATCCTGTCATGTCTTATTGTGAAGGTTTGTGTCTCTATGTCCATCCTGTCATGTCTTATTGTGAAGGTTTGTGTCTCTATGTACATCCTGTCATGTCTTATTGTGAAGGTTTGTGTCTCTATGTACATCCTGTCATGTCTTATTGTGAAGGTTTGTGTCTCTATGTACATCCTGTCATGTTTTATTGTGAAGGTTTGTGTCTCTATGTACATCCTGTCATGTCTTATTGTGAAGGTTTGTGTCTCTATGTACATCCTGTCATGTCTTATTGTGAAGGTTTGTGTCTCTATGTACATCCTGTCATGTCTTATTGTGTAGGTTTGTGTCTCTATGTACATCCTGTCATGTCTTATTGTGAAGGTTTGTGTCTCTATGTACATCCTGTCATGTCTTATTGTGAAGGTTTGTGTCTCTATGTACATCCTGTCATGTCTTATTGTGAAGGTTTGTGTCTCTATGTACATCCTGTCATGTTTCATTGTGAAGGTTTGTGTCTCTATGTACATCCTGTAATGTTTTATTGTGAAGGTTTGTGTCTCTATGTACATCCTGTCATGTTTCATTGTGAAGGTTTGTGTCTCTATGTACATCCTGTCATGTTTTATTGTGAAGGTTTGTGTCTCTATGTACATCCTGTCATGTTTTATTGTGAAGGTTTGTGTCTCTATGTACATCCTGTCATGTCTTATTGTGAAGGTTTGTGTCTCTATGTACATCCTGTCATGTTTTATTGTGAAGGTTTGTGTCTCTATGTACATCCTGTCATGTTTTATTGTGAAGGTTTGTGTCTCTATGTACATCCTGTCATGTCTTATTGTGAAGGTTTGTGTCTCTATGTACATCCTGCCATGTCTTATTGTGAAGGTTTGTGTCTCTATGTACATCCTGTCATGTTTTATTGTGAAGGTTTGTGTCTCTATGTACATCCTGTCATGTCTTATTGTGAAGGTTTGTGTCTCTATGTACATCCTGTCATGTCTTATTGTGAAGGTTTGTGTCTCTATGTCCATCCTGTCATGTCTTATTGTGAAGGTTTGTGTCTCTATAGAGGACTGACGTCTCTGTCTGTCTCTCAGGGCGGAGACGACTCTGGGAAACATCCTGAAGAAGAAAGGATGGAGGTAAAACTAGAGCTACCACGTAAAGACAAGAAGGGACACATTAGTCCAGCAGACAGAGGACAGGAAGTACTTTTACTAGAGAGGATGGTAGTACTGATGTACTTTCACTTCAGTCAGGTTTTGAATGCAGTACTTCTACTTATGGTGTAGAAGTATTATAGTAGTATAGTAGTATAGTAGTATAGTATTATAGTAGTATAGTAGTATAGTAGTATAGTAGTATAGAGTATAGTAGTATAGTATTATAGTAGTATAGAGTATAGCATTATAGTAGTATAGTAGTATAGTAGTATAGTAGTATAGTAGTATAGAGTATAGTAGTATAGTATTATAGTAGTATAGTAGTATAGTAGTATAGTAGTATAGAGTATAGTATTATTTTAGTATAGTAGTATAGTATAGTAGTATAGAGTATAGTAGTATAGTATTATAGTAGTATAGTATTATAGTATTATAGTAGTATAGTAGTATAGTATTATAGTAGTATAGTATTATAGTAGTATAGTAGTATAGTAGTATAGTAGTATAGTATTATAGTAGTATAGTATTATAGTAGTATAGTAGTATAGAGTATAGTATTATTTTAGTATAGTAGTATAGTAGTATAGTAGTATAGAGTATAGTAGTATAGTATTATAGTAGTATAGTAGTATAGTATTATAGTAGTATAGTATTATAGTATTATAGTATTATAGTAGTATAGTAGTATAGTATTATAGTAGTATAGTAGTATAGAGTATAGTAGTATAGTATTATAGTAGTATAGTATTATAGTAGTATAGTAGTATAGTATTATAGTATTATAGTAGTATAGTAGTATGGTAGTATAGTAGTATGGTAGTATAGTAGTATAGTATTATAGTAGTATAGTAGTATAGTAGTATAGTATTATAGTATTATAGTAGTATAGTATTATAGTAGTATAGTAGTATAGTATTATAGTAGTATAGTATTATAGTAGTATAGTAGTATAGTAGTATAGTATTATAGTAGTATAGTAGTATAGTAGTATAGTATTATAGTAGTATAGTAGTATAGTATTATAGTAGTATAGTAGTATAGAGTATAGTAGTATAGTAGTATAGTATTATAGTGGTATAGTAGTATAGTAGTATAGTAGTATAGTAGTATAGAGTATAGTAGTATAGTATTATAGTGGTATAGTAGTATAGTAGTATAGTATTATAGTGGTATAGTAGTATAGTATTATAGTAGTATAGTAGTATAGTATAGTAGTATAGTAGTATAGTATTATAGTATTATAGTAGTATAGTAGTATAGTATTATAGTAGTATAGTATTATAGTATTATAGTAGTATAGTAGTATAGTAGTATAGAGTATAGCATTATAGTAGTATAGTAGTATAGTAGTATAGTAGTATAGTAGTATAGAGTATAGTAGTATAGTATTATAGTAGTATAGTAGTATAGTAGTATAGAGTATAGTATTATTTTAGTATAGTAGTATAGTAGTATAGTAGTATAGTAGTATGGTAGTATAGCATTATAGTAGTATAGTAGTATAGTAGTATAGTAGTATAGTATTATAGTATTATAGTAGTATAGTAGTATAGTATTATAGTAGTATAGTATTATAGTAGTATAGTAGTATAGTAGTATAGTATTATAGTAGTATAGTAGTATAGTATTATAGTAGTATAGTAGTATAGTAGTATAGAGTATAGTAGTATAGTAGTATAGTAGTATAGTATTATAGTGGTATAGTAGTATAGTAGTATAGTAGTATAGTAGTATAGAGTATAGTAGTATAGTAGTATAGTAGTATAGTATTATAGTGGTATAGTAGTATAGTAGTATAGTAGTATAGTATTATAGTGGTATAGTAGTATAGTATTATAGTAGTATAGTAGTATAGTATAGTAGTATAGTAGTATAGTATTATAGTATTATAGTATTATAGTAGTATAGTAGTATAGTATTATAGTAGTATAGTAGTATAGTAGTATAGTATTATAGTAGTATAGTAGTATAGTAGTATAGTATTATAGTAGTATAGTAGTATAGTAGTATAGTATTATAGTAGTATAGTAGTATAGTATTATAGTAGTATAGTAGTATAGTATTATAGTAGTATAGTATTATAGTAGTATAGTAGTATAGTAGTATAGTAGTATAGTATTATAGTGGTATAGTAGTATAGTAGTATAGTATTATAGTAGTATAGTAGTATAGTATTATAGTATTATAGTAGTATAGTAGTATAGTATTATAGTAGTATAGTATTATAGTAGTATAGTAGTATAGTATTATAGTAGTATAGTAGTATAGTAGTATAGTATTATAGTGGTATAGTAGTATAGTAGTATAGTATTATAGTAGTATAGTAGTATAGTAGTATAGTAGTATAGTATTATAGTAGTATAGTATTATAGTATTATAGTAGTATAGTAGTATAGTATTATAGTATTATAGTAGTATAGTATTATAGTAGTATAGTAGTATAGTAGTATAGTATTATAGTAGTATAGTAGTATAGTATTATAGTATTATAGTAGTATAGTAGTATAGTAGTATAGTATTATAGTAGTATAGTATTATAGTATTATAGTAGTATAGTATTATAGTATTATAGTAGTATAGTATTATAGTAGTATAGTAGTATAGTAGTATAGTATTATAGTATTATAGTAGTATAGTATTATAGTATTATAGTAGTATAGTATTATAGTATTATAGTAGTATAGTAGTATAGTATTATAGTATTATAGTATTATAGTAGTATAGTAGTATAGTATTATAGTAGTATAGTAGTATAGTAGTATAGTATTATAGTATTATAGTAGTATAGTAGTATAGTAGTATAGTATTATAGTAGTATAGTAGTATAGTAGTATAGTATTATAGTAGTATAGTATTATAGTAGTATAGTAGTATAGTATTATAGTAGTATAGTAGTATAGTATTATAGTAGTATAGTAGTATAGTATTATAGTAGTATAGTAGTATAGTAGTATAGTATTATAGTAGTATAGTAGTATAGTATTATAGTAGTATAGTAGTATAGTAGTATAGTATTATAGTAGTATAGTAGTATAGTAGTATAGTATTATAGTAGTATAGTAGTATAGTAGTATAGTATTATAGTAGTATAGTAGTATAGTATTATAGTAGTATAGTAGTATAGTATTATAGTAGTATAGTAGTATAGTATTATAGTAGTATAGTAGTATAGTATTATAGTAGTATAGTATTATAGTAGTATAGTAGTATAGTAGTATAGTAGTATAGTATTATAGTAGTATAGTAGTATAGTATTATAGTAGTATAGTAGTATAGTATTATAGTAGTATAGTATTATAGTAGTATAGTAGTATAGTAGTATAGTATTATAGTAGTATAGTATTATAGTAGTATAGTATTATAGTAGTATAGTAGTGTAGTAGTGTAGTAGTATAGTAGTATAGTAGTATAGAGTATTTTCACGGTGTGGTATTAGTGGTTTCTGTGTGTCTCTACCAGGAGGTCCAGTTATGTGGTGACCACCAAGATCTACTGGGGAGGACAGTGAGTGCTACGCTTCATATATATATAAATATATATCTATATCTATATAGATATAGATATAGATATACAGTATATGTGTGTTGTTGACACTGTGTGTAGTAAAGTGTGTGTTTGTGTGTTTCCAGGGCGGAGACAGAGCGAGGGTTGTCACGGAAACACATCATCGAAGGTAAACATCTGTTAAACTTTAACGGTAGAGGACAGACGGACGGACACTCCCAGCAGACGTCCTCTGAGGGTCAACATGTGGACACGTCCCCGTAGTGTGAACTCGTCCCCGTAGTGTGAACTCGTCCCCGTAGTGTGGACAGGTCCCCGTAGTGTGGACTCGTCCCCGTAGTGTGGACTCGTCCCCGTAGTGTGGACTCGTCCCCGTAGTGTGGACAGGTCCCCGTAGTGTGGACTCGTCCCCGTAGTGTGGACTCGTCCCCGTAGTGTGAACTCGTCCCCGTAGTGTGGACTCGTCCCCGTAGTGTGGACTCGTCCCCGTAGTGTGGACTCGTCCCCGTAGTGTGGACAGGTCCCCGTAGTGTGGACTCGTCCCCGTAGTGTGGACTCGTCCCCGTAGTGTGGACAGGTCCCCGTAGTGTGGACAGGTCCCCGTAGTGTGGACTCGTCCCCGTAGTGTGAACTCGTCCCCGTAGTGTGGACAGGTCCCCGTAGTGTGGACACGTCCCCGTAGTGTGAACTCGTCCCCGTAGTGTGGACAGGTCCCCGTAGTGTGGACACGTCCCCGTAGTGTGGACACGTCCCCGTAGTGTGGACACGTCCCCGTAGTGTGAACTCGTCCCCGTAGTGTGGACAGGTCCCCGTAGTGTGGACACGTCCCCGTAGTGTGGACAGGTCCCCGTAGTGTGAACTCGTCCCCGTAGTGTGGACACGTCCCCGTAGTGTGAACTCGTCCCCGTAGTGTGGACATGTCCCCGTAGTGTGGACACGTCCCCGTAGTGTGAACTCGTCCCTGTAGTGTGGACAGGTCCCCGTAGTGTGGACACGTCCCCGTAGTGTGAACTCGTCCCCGTAGTGTGAACTCGTCCCCGTAGTGTGGACTCGTCCCCGTAGTGTGGACTCGTCCCCGTAGTGTGGACACGTCCCCGTAGTGTGAACTCGTCCCCGTAGTGTGAACTCGTCCCCGTAGTGTGGACTCGTCCCCGTAGTGTGGACTCGTCCCCGTAGTGTGGACTCGTCCCCGTAGTGTGGACACGTCCCCGTAGTGTGAACTCGTCCCCGTAGTGTGGACTCGTCCCCGTAGTGTGAACTCGTCCCCGTAGTGTGGACTCGTCCCCGTAGTGTGGACACGTCCCCGTAGTGTGGACACGTCCCCGTAGTGTGGACTCGTCCCCGTAGTGTGGACACGTCCCCGTAGTGTGAACTCGTCCCCGTAGTGTGGACAGGTCCCCGTAGTGTGAGCTCGTCCCCGTAGTGTGGACTCGTCCCCGTAGTGTGAACTCGTCCCCGTAGTGTGGAAACGTCCCCGTAGTGTGGACAGGGCTACTGGTGTTATCAGTGTCCTCTGTGTCTCCAGCGCTCATTTAAACCCTTTCAGTCCGTCTCTGTTCGTCCTTCAGAAGGTCGAAACGTGTCCAGATGACTCAGAGAGACGACGGAGCTGTCAGCACATCAGAACCTCCACAACACAACAGACTAGATTCAGCTGAAACACACATTCTGCTCCTTCCTGTCAGCAGCTTTTCACAATAAATCTCCTGAAACAGAAGTCAAGGAGAGTTCCTCACCGTCAGCGTTTAACCAGATATTCACCTCATCTAGAGGGACACGTCTCTGTGGTGGTTTAGAGTCTCTTTGTGGTTGTTTAGAGTCTCTTTGTGGTTGTTTAGAGTCTCTTTGTGGTTGTTTAGAGTCTCTTTGTGGTTGTTTTGTGTCTCTTTGTGGTTGTTTAGAGTCTCTTTGTGGTTGTTTTGAGTCTCTTTGTGGTTGTTTTGAGTCTCTTTGTGGTTGTTTTGAGTCTCTGTGGTTGTTTTGAGTCTCTTTGTGGTTGTTATGAGTCTCTTTGTGGTTGTTTTGAGTCTCTTTGTGGTTGTTTAGAGTCTCTTTGTGGTTGTTTTGTGTCTCTTTGTGGTTGTTTTGTGTCTCTTTGTGGTTGTTTTGAGTCTCTTTGTGGTTGTTTTAGTGTCTTTGTGGTCGTTTTGAGTCTCTTTGTGGTTGTTTAGAGTCTCTTTGTGGTTGTTTTAGTCTCTTTGTGGTTGTTTAGAGGCTCTTTGTGGTTGTTTTGAGTCTCTTTGTGGTTGTTTTAGTCTCTTTGTGGTTGTTTAGAGTCTCTTTGTGGTTGTTTTGTGTCTCTTTGTGGTTGTTTTGTGTCTCTTTGTGGTTGTTTTGAGTCTCTTTGTGGTTGTTTTAGTGTCTTTGTGGTCGTTTTGAGTCTCTTTGTGGTTGTTTAGAGTCTCTTTGTGGTTGTTTTAGTCTCTTTGTGGTTGTTTAGAGGCTCTTTGTGGTTGTTTTGAGTCTCTTTGTGGTTGTTTTAGTCTCTTTGTGGTTGTTTAGAGTCTCTTTGTGGTTGTTTTGAGTCTCTGAGTCTCTTTGTGGTTGTTTTGAGTCTCTTTGTGGTTGTTTAGAGTCTCTTTGTGGTTGTTTTGTGTCTCTGTGGTTGTTTTGAGTCTCTTTGTGGTTGTTATGAGTCTCTTTGTGGTTGTTTTGTGTCTCTTTGTGGTTGTTTTGTGTCTCTGTGGTTGTTTTGAGTCTCTTTGTGGTTGTTATGAGTCTCTTTGTGGTCGTTTTGTGTCTCTGTGGTTGTTATGAGTCTCTTTGTGGTTGTTTTGTGTCTCTGTGGTTGTTTTGAGTCTCTTTGTGGTTGTTTAGAGTCTCTTTGTGGTTGTTTTGTGTCTCTTTGTGGTTGTTTTGTGTCTCTTTGTGGTTGTTTTGAGTCTCTTTGTGGTTGTTTTAGTGTCTTTGTGGTCGTTTTGAGTCTCTTTGTGGTTGTTTAGAGTCTCTTTGTGGTTGTTTTAGTCTCTTTGTGGTTGTTTAGAGGCTCTTTGTGGTTGTTTAGAGGCTCTTTGTGGTTGTATTGAGTCTCTTTGTGGTCGTTTTGAGTCTCTTTGTGGTTGTTTTAGTCTCTTTGTGGTTGTTTTGTGTCTCTTTGTGGTTGTTTTGAGCCTCTTTGTGGTTGTTTAAAGGCTCTTTGTGGTTGTTTTGAGCCTCTTTGTGGTTGTTTTGAGTCTCTTTGACGTGTATGTGTGTGTGTGTGTTGCAGGTCTGCGTGAATCTCTCTCCAGGTTACAGTTGGACTACGTGGACATCGTCTTCGCCAACAGGAGTGACATCAACGCTCCGATGGAGGGTCAGACACACACACATGTATTTACTGTGCGTTGCGTTGCATGGCTGGATTAATCTGGATCACTACGGCGGTATGAAACCAACAGAAACTGTGTTTTAGTCACAATCAACGGATCAAAAGCAAACATGGAGTCTGGTCAGTTTGGGCTATGCTAACATCGTAGCTATGCTAACATCATAGCTATGCTAACATCTTAGCTATGCTAACATCTTAGTTATGCTAACATCTTAGCCATGCTAACATCTTAGCTATGCTAACATCTTAGCTATGCTAACATCTTAGTTATGCTAACATCTTAG
>NC_133816.1:26246760-26291760 GCF_043250625.1 Sebastes fasciatus
GTCTGAATGCAAAGTTTTGAAAAAGTAGAAAAAAATGTCTGACATTTTTTTTTTTTAAATTGTCTCAAAAAAAGTTTTTAAAAAATTTCCAAAAAAGAAGTTTAAAAAAAAATTGTCTTTCGGGGAAAAGTTTTAAAAAAGTTTTTAAAAAATGTCGGAATTGTTTTTTTTTTAAATTGTCTGAAAAAAAGTTTTTAAAGAAATGTCCGAAAAAAGTAAAAAAAACTGTCTGAAAAATGTCAAAGATGTCTGGAAAAAAAAAATCTCAGAAGAGTTTTTAAAAAGATTGTCTGAAAAAAACGTTTTAAAAAAAAAATGTCAGAAAAAAGTAAAATGTTGGAAAAAAAAGTTTTTAAAAAGTTTTTAAAAAGTTTTTAAAAAGAAGTCTGAAAAATATGTAAAAACTTCATCAGTGATTTGACTCAAACAGTCGTGATGAAAACAGAAACATGTTTCATCATTTACACCGTCAGCCCTCAAGTTATTATTCAAGTCTGTCTGTCTCTCTGTCTCTACCTGTCTGTCTCTCTACCTGTCTCACTGTCTCTCTCTACCTGTCTGTCTCTCTACCTGTCTCACTGTCTCTCTCTACCTGTCTCTCTGTCTCTACCTGTCTCTACCTGTCTGTCTCTCTACCTGTCTCTCTGTCTCTACCTGTCTCTCTGTCTCTACCTGTCTGTCTCTCAGCGTGGTGTCTCCGTAGTGAAGGTGTGAGCTCGGTTCTTCTCGGCGTCTCCAACACAGAGCAGCTGCTGGAGAACCTGGGTTCTATCAGGGTACCGATCACTATACTCTCTGCTAGAAAGTAACTAAGTACATTTACTCCACTACTTCACTGAGGTACCACTCTGAGGTCTTAAACCTGGTCTCCTGTCTCAGGTTCTGTCTCAGCTGACTCCGCCCCTCATCACCGAGATGGACGCGTTGCTCGGCAACAAGCCACGCAGCGGAAAGAAGGAGGCGAGGAGCTGAGGAGGAGGAAGAGGAGCTGAGGAGGAGGAGCTGAGGAGGAGGAGGAGGAGGAGGAAGAGGAGCTGAGGAGGAGGAGCTGAGGAGGAGGAAGAGGAGCTGAGGAGGAGGAGCTGAGGAGGAGGAGGAGGAGCTGATGAGGAGGAAGAGGAGCTGAGGAGGAGGAGGAGGAGGAGCTGAAGAGGAGGAGGAGCTGAGGAGGAGGAGGAGGAGCTGATGAGGAGGAAGAGGAGCTGAGGAGGAGGAGGAGGAGGAGCTGAAGAGGAGCTGAGGAGGAGGAGGAGGAGGAGGAGCTGAAGAGGAGGAGGAGCTGAGGAGGAGGAGGAGGACGAGGAGAAGGAGAGAGAGGAGGAGGAGCTGAGGAGGAGGAAGAGCTGAGGAGGAGGAGGAGGAAGAGGAGGAGGAGGAGGAGCTGAGGAGGAGGAGGAGGAGCTGAAGAGGAGGAGGAGCTGAGGAGGAGGAGGAGGAGGAGGAGCTGAGGAGGAGGAGGAGGAGCTGAGGAGGAGGAGGAGGAGGAGCTGAAGAGGAGGAGGAGCTGAGGAGGAGGAGGAGGAGCTGAGGAGGAGGAGGAGGAGCTGAGGAGGAGGAGGAGGAGCTGAGGAGGAGGAGGAGGAGGAGCTGAAGAGGAGGAGGAGCTGAGGAGGAGGAGGAGGAGGAGGACGAGGAGAAGGAGAGAGAGGAGGAGGAGCTGAGGAGGAGGAAGAGCTGAGGAGGAGGAGGAGGAAGAGGAGGAGGAGGACGAGCTGAGGAGGAGGAGGAGGAGGAGGAGCAAGAGGAGGAGGAGGAGGAGGAGGAGGAGAAAGAGCTGGACATAAAGAAGGACATAAACAAGGACACAAAGAATGACACAAGGAAGGAGAGAAGGACAGTAAAGGAAGGAGACGTGGATCAATAATCAACAGTTATTCTTCAGGGATGCAGACGTTCTTTGTTCTTGTCGTCATGGAGACGGAGAGACTCAGAAATATTTATTCTTATATTAATGAAAATAATATAATATAATATATAACAGGAAGTTAAATCATCAGGTTTTCTTTCTATATGTATTTTTTAGTAAACTAATATTTTAACAACTTTTTAAGTCAAATTTATAAATATTTATAAATTATTAGTTTTATTTTTTTATCAAAATTATCGTTTTTTTCTTTTTATTTCAAAATAAGAGTCTGCTGTTTTCTGTGAGCTGAATCCAGGATCACGTTATCAGGATCAGTTCACGTCGACTTTTTAGTAAAAATCAGAGAAAATATGAAATGAATTATTATAATTATTTACTAAGTCAAACTTTAGAGTTAATAACATTAAGACGTTTTAAACCAGAATAATAACACAGGAAGTAATGTTCCTATTTCTTACTCAAAGTTTTGATACGTTAAATTCAAATAACGTTTTATTTTTTGCATCATTTTTGGGGCGTAATTGTTCTCCCGTAATTATAATTCATTATTTTTATTATTTTCATCTTCAATCCTCTTTTTTATTTTTAAGCTTTTATTTCAAAATAAGAGTTCTCTGACCCAGACAATCATTTATTTATCGTACGATGAAAGTCGTCGCGGCTGCTGTTGACTGTAAACCATGTGACATCACCATGGTAACCCCGTGTCACCACGGCAACAGCTGCTATCCTATCCTCGGACTGTACTGCACTATATATATTTACTGTATTTACGAGTATATTTACTATGAAGATATAAATCTATATTTTATGAATGTACTTCCTGTAGTACTTTAGAGCCTGAGGGGTCGCGACCTCTCAGGGGTCATCGCCTCCTCGTCACAAACAACGGCATTAATTACTTTGACTTTATTATACTACTATTATTATTATTTATTGTTGGACATTTAATCTCCAAATGAATCATAAATGTAACGAAACAACTGAGCAATAAGGATTTTATGAGAAGATGTAATTTATGTGAGTTTAACCCTTTAAAAACATGAATGAAACCATGTGACTGTTACCGTGGAGACGGGCTGACCAGGTGGATTCTGGGAGGTCACATGGTTTCACTGAGCTTCCTGTTTAACCTCACTCTGCTCTCGATGTAAACACCGCTACTGGAGATGCTAATAAAGTTATTCAAACATCAGTTTCTGTCTGCGTCCAGCTGGGGGCGCCAAACACAAACAGCAGTTCTGTTGACTCCACTCCGCTCTCAACATGGCGACGGCTGAGCTGGCGGCTAGCAGCTAACATTGCTAACAGTGTTAACCTGGGGGGGCGGAGGGGGGACACCGCCATCGGTCGTGGTTACCCTGTTTCCAGTCTTTATGCTAAGCTAAGCTAGCAGTTTCCCCCTGTTTCCAGTCTTTATGCTAAGCTAAGCTAGCAGTTTCCTTCTGTTTCCAGTCTTTATGCTAAGCTAAGCTAGCAGTTTCCTTCTGTTTCCAGTTTTTATGCTAAGCTAAGCTAGCAGTTTCCTTTTGTTTCCAGTCTTTATGCTAAGCTAAGCTAGCAGTTTCCTTCTGTTTCCAGTCGTTATGCTAAGCTAAGCTAGCAGTTTCCTTCTGTTTCCAGTCTTTATGCTAAGCTAAGCTAGCAGTTTCCTTCTGTTTCCAGTCTTTATGCTAAGCTAAGCTAGCAGTTTCCCCCTGTTTCCAGTCTTTATGCTAAGCTAAGCTAGCAGTTTCCCCCTGTTTCCAGTCTTTATGCTAAGCTAAGCTAGCAGTTTCCTTCTGTTTCCAGTCTTTATGCTAAGCTAAGCTAGCAGTTTCCTTCTGTTTCCAGTCTTTATGCTAAGCTAAGCTAGCAGTTTCCTTCTGTTTCCAGTCTTTATGCTAAGCTAAGCTAGCAGTTTCCCCCTGTTTCCAGTCTTTATGCTAAGCTAAGCTAGCAGTTTCCCCGTTTCCAGTCTTTATGCTAAGCTAAGCTAGCAGTTTCCTTCTGTTTCCAGTCTTTATGCTAAGCTAAGCTAGCAGTTTCCTTCTGTTTCCAGTCTTTATGCTAAGCTAAGCTAGCAGTTTCCTTCTGTTTCCAGTCTTTATGCTAAGCTAAGCTAGCAGTTTCCTTCTGTTTCCAGTCGTTATGCTAAGCTAAGCTAGCAGTTTCCTTCTGTTTCCAGTCGTTATGCTAAGCTAAGCTAGCAGTTTCCTTCTGTTTCCAGTCTTTATGCTAAGCTAAGCTAGCAGTTTCCCCCTGTTTCCAGTCTTTATGCTAAGCTAAGCTAGCAGTTTCCTTCTGTTTCCAGTCCTTATGCTAAGCTAAGCTAGCAGTTTCCTTCTGTTTCCAGTCCTTATGCTAAGCTAAGCTAGCAGTTTCCCCATGTTTCCAGTCTTTATGCTAAGCTAAGCTAGCAGTTTCCTTCTGTTTCCAGTCTTTATGCTAAGCTAAGCTAGCAGTTTCCTTCTGTTTCCAGTCTTTATGCTAAGCTAAGCTAGCAGTTTCCCCATGTTTCCAGTCTTTATGCTAAGCTAAGCTAGCAGTTTCCTTCTGTTTCCAGTCTTTATGCTAAGCTAAGCTAGCAGTTTCCCCCTGTTTCCAGTCGTTATGCTAAGCTAAGCTAGCAGTACTGTTTCCTTCTGTTTCCAGTCTTTATGCTAAACTAAGCTAGCAGTTTCCTTCTGTTTCCAGTCTTTATGCTAAGCTAAGCTAGCAGTTTCCTTCTGTTTCCAGTCTTTATGCTAAGCTAAGCTAGCAGTTTCCTTCTGTTTCCAGTCTTTATGCTAAGCTAAGCTAGCAGTTTCCTTCTGTTTCCAGTCTTTATGCTAAGCTAAGCTAGCAGTTTCCTTCTGTTTCCAGTCTTTATGCTAAGCTAAGCTAGCAGTTTCCTTCTGTTTCCAGTCTTTATGCTAAGCTAAGCTAGCAGTTTCCCCCTGTTTCCAGTCTTTATGCTAAGCTAAGCTAGCAGTACTGTTTCCTTCCTAATTTTGATAACATATCATTATAAATAAATTGTTAATTAAACTAGCTGAATTAAATAATTAAATGAATGTGTTATTAAATATTTATTTTTAATAATATAATTGAATTATTAGTACTCACTCACAATATGTTTTAATAATATATCATTATAAATCGTTCATTAAACTTAATTGATAATTAAGTTAATGTCCACTCAGATATGTTTGTATTGTATTATTCTAATTATCTAATTTTTTTTATAGTTAAGCTTTAACATTATATTTTGAATATTGTATTTCTATTAATTTTATGAATTATTTGTTATTTTTATCATACATTTTATTAATAATTAATTGTATTATTTTTATAAATGTATTGGGGCTGTGCTGAAGCTGCTGCTGCATTCAGGTGTTATCGGAAATATAAGAGACTTACTGATGAGACATTAGAGATAGTTTTCTGTATATTGTTCGTTGTTGTTTAAACAGCTTTTTAAATATAACATAATGATTATGTTGACCATATAGATAAAAACATTAAACTATTGGAGAGTAACAATCAATCTTCAAAAAAGTGCATTTATAAAGTATTTTTATAAACATGAATCTAAAAAATGTATATGGGACAAAAAAAAAACACTGTGTGGACAACTAAATCTGAAGTTACCGTCAGAATCAGCGTCCAATTCTTTAATTAGTTTATATTTATAATAAATCTCTTTTATTTACTAAAGCAGGGCTGTCCAAAGTGGGGCCCGCCATCAGGTTTGATTTGGCCCACCAAATGTTAGCAAATTCTTTTTTTTTATTAAAAGACCCAACCGACTTTAATTTCAATTAAGGGAACTTGGGATCCTAGTACCATTTTGCATTTTAACAATACAATACAATCATATATTTGAATCATTACTGCTCATCCACAATATTTTTGATAACATATCAATATAAATAAATTGTTAATTAAATTAAATTAAATAATTAAATGAATGTGTTATTAAATATTCATTTTTAATAATATATTTTAATTATTAGTACTCACTCACAATATTTTTTAATAATATATCATTATAAGTAGTTCATTAAACTTAATTGATAATTAAATTAATGTATTATTAAATATTCATTTTTGTAATCATGTATTTTAATCATTAGTACTCATCCACAATATTTGTGATGATATATCATTATAAATAAATTGTTGATTGAACTTAATAAGATAACTTGATTTTTAATATGTTTATGTATTATTTATAATTTGAATGGTTAATTATTTATTTGTATTTACTCCTCCACTAAGATATATGTTTTAATGTTATCTTGAGATAACTTCTGTTATGATAAGTTGAATTGAATTGAATTGAATTGAATACAATAGGTGTTTCGTTCTGGCCCTCCAAGGGAAAGGTTAGGGCACCCTTGTAGTAAAGGGACATTTAAATTTAAATTAATAACGAGCTCTCTCGCTGGGACCCTGAATGCACCAAAACAGTCGTCACTGCAGAGAGCCGCCTCCTGATTGGTCCGCTGCAGAGAGCCGCCTCCTGATTGGTCCGCTGCTCCTCCGTGTCCGCTGCAGAGAGTCACCTTGTCTCTCTGTGTGTCCGCTGCTGAAGCTGCTGAACCGGTTCAACAGCAGGAGGACCGTCCGGCTCAGAGGCTCAGAGGCTCAGAGGCTCAGAGGCTCAGAGGCAGAGGCAGGCAGCGGGAATCGAACCGCTAACCGGAAACATGACGGAGACTAAACCCAAAACATCCCCGAAGAGCATCAAGTTCCTGTTCGGAGGCCTGGCAGGGTAGGTGATGCTAACAGAGCTAACAGCTAACAGCTAACAGCTGACAGAGAGCTAACAGCTGACAGCTAACAGAGAGCAGCTAACAGAGAGCTAACAGCTAACAGCTGACAGCTAACAGAGAGCTGACAGAGAGTTAATAGAGAGCTGACAGAGAGTTAATAGAGAGCTGACAGAGAGCTGACAGAGAGCTAACAGAGAGCTGACAGAGAGTTGACAGAGAGCTGACAGAGAGTTGACAGAGAGCTAACAGAGTTAATAGAGAGCTAACAGAGAGCTGACAGAGAGCTGACAGAGAGCTGACAGAGAGTTGACAGAGAGCTAACAGAGTTAATAGAGAGCTAACAGAGAGCTAACAAGAGAGCTGACAGAGAGTTAATAGAGAGCTGACAGAGAGCAGACAGAGAGCTGACAGAGTTAATAGAGAGCTAACAGAGAGTTAATAGAGAGCTGACAGAGAGCTGACAGAGAGTTAATAGAGAGCTGACAGAGAGCTGACAGAGAGCTAACAGAGAGCTGACAGAGAGTTGACAGAGAGCTGACAGAGAGTTGACAGAGAGCTAACAGAGTTAATAGAGAGCTAACAGAGAGCTAACAAGAGAGCTGACAGAGAGTTAATAGAGAGCTGACAGAGAGCAGACAGAGAGCTGACAGAGTTAATAGAGAGCTAACAGAGAGTTAATAGAGAGCTGACAGAGAGCTGACAGAGAGTTAATAGAGAGCTGACAGAGAGTTAATAGAGAGCTGACAGAGAGCTGACAGAGTTAATAGAGAGCTAACAGAGAGCTAACAAGAGAGCTGACAGAGTTAATAGAGAGCTAACAGAGAGCTGACAGAGAGTTAATAGAGAGCTGACAGAGAGCTGACAGAGAGCTAACAGAGAGTTAATAGAGAGCTGACAGAGAGCTAACAGAGAGCTAACAGAGAGCTAATAGAGAGCTGACAGAGAGCTGACAGAGAGTTAATAGAGAGCTGACAGAGAGCTAACAGAGAGCTGACAGAGAGTTAATAGAGAGCTGACAGAGAGCTAACAGAGAGCTGACAGAGAGCTAACAGAGAGCTGACAGAGAGCTGACAGAGAGCTGACAGAGAGTTAATAGAGAGCTGACAGAGAGCTAACAGAGAGCTGACAGAGAGTTAATAGAGAGCTGACAGAGAGCTGACAGAGAGTTAATAGAGAGCTGACAGAGAGCTGACAGAGAGCTAACAGAGAGCTGACAGAGAGTTAATAGAGAGCTGACAGAGAGCTGACAGAGAGTTAATAGAGAGCTGACAGAGTTAATAGAGAGCTAACAGAGAGCTAACAAGAGAGCAGACAGAGAGCTGACAGAGAGTTAATAGAGAGCTGACAGAGTTAATAGAGAGCTAACAGAGAGCTAACAGAGAGCAGACAGAGAGCTGACAGAGAGCTAACAGAGAGCTGACAGAGAGCTAACAGAGAGCAGACAGAGAGCTGACAGAGAGTTAATAGAGAGCTGACAGAGAGCTAACAGAGAGCAGACAGAGAGCTGACAGAGAGCTAACAGAGAGCTGACAGAGAGTTAATAGAGAGCTGACAGAGAGTTAATAGAGAGCTGACAGAGAGCTGACAGAGAGCTGACAGAGAGTTAATAGAGAGCTGACAGAGTTAATAGAGAGCTAACAGAGAGCTAACAAGAGAGCTGACAGAGTTAATAGAGAGCTGACAGAGAGCTGACAGAGAGTTAATAGAGAGCTGACAGAGAGCTGACAGAGAGTTAATAGAGAGCTGACAGAGAGCTGACAGAGAGTTAATAGAGAGCTGACAGAGAGCTGACAGAGAGCTAACAGAGAGCTGACAGAGAGTTAATAGAGAGCTGACAGAGAGCTGACAGAGAGCTAACAGAGAGCAGACAGAGAGCTGACAGAGAGTTAATAGAGAGCTGACAGAGAGCTAACAGAGAGCTGACAAAGAGTTAATAGAGAGCTAACAGAGAGCTGACAGAGAGTTAATAGAGAGCTGACAGAGTTAATAGAGAGCTAACAGAGAGCTAACAAGAGAGCTGACAGAGTTAATAGAGAGCTGACAGAGAGCTGACAGAGAGTTAATAGAGAGCTGACAGAGAGCTGACAGAGAGTTAATAGAGAGCTGACAGAGAGCTGACAGAGAGTTAATAGAGAGCTGACAGAGAGCTGACAGAGAGCTAACAGAGAGCTGACAGAGAGTTGACAGAGAGCTGACAGAGAGTTGACAGAGAGCTAACAGAGTTAATAGAGAGCTAACAGAGAGCTAACAAGAGAGCTGACAGAGAGTTAATAGAGAGCTGACAGAGAGCAGACAGAGAGCTGACAGAGTTAATAGAGAGCTAACAGAGAGTTAATAGAGAGCTGACAGAGAGCTGACAGAGAGTTAATAGAGAGCTGACAGAGAGTTAATAGAGAGCTGACAGAGAGCTGACAGAGTTAATAGAGAGCTAACAGAGAGCTAACAAGAGAGCTGACAGAGTTAATAGAGAGCTGACAGAGAGCTAACAGAGAGCTGACAGAGAGTTAATAGAGAGCTGACAGAGAGCTGAAGGAGAGCTAACAGAGAGTTAATAGAGAGCTGACAGAGAGCTAACAGAGAGCTAACAGAGAGCTAATAGAGAGCTGACAGAGAGCTGACAGAGAGTTAATAGAGAGCTGACAGAGAGCTAACAGAGAGCTGACAGAGAGTTAATAGAGAGCTGACAGAGAGCTAACAGAGAGCTGACAGAGAGCTAACAGAGAGCTGACAGAGAGCTGACAGAGAGCTGACAGAGAGTTAATAGAGAGCTGACAGAGAGCTAACAGAGAGCTGACAGAGAGTTAATAGAGAGCTGACAGAGAGCTGACAGAGAGTTAATAGAGAGCTGACAGAGAGCTGACAGAGAGCTAACAGAGAGCTGACAGAGAGTTAATAGAGAGCTGACAGAGAGCTGACAGAGAGTTAATAGAGAGCTGACAGAGTTAATAGAGAGCTAACAGAGAGCTAACGAGAGCAGACAGAGAGCTGACAGAGAGTTAATAGAGAGCTGACAGAGTTAATAGAGAGCTAACAGAGAGCTAACAGAGAGCAGACAGAGAGCTGACAGAGAGCTAACAGAGAGCTGACAGAGAGCTAACAGAGAGCAGACAGAGAGCTGACAGAGAGTTAATAGAGAGCTGACAGAGAGCTAACAGAGAGCAGACAGAGAGCTGACAGAGAGCTAACAGAGAGCTGACAGAGAGTTAATAGAGAGCTGACAGAGAGTTAATAGAGAGCTGACAGAGAGCTGACAGAGAGCTGACAGAGAGTTAATAGAGAGCTGACAGAGTTAATAGAGAGCTAACAGAGAGCTAACAAGAGAGCTGACAGAGTTAATAGAGAGCTGACAGAGAGCTGACAGAGAGTTAATAGAGAGCTGACAGAGAGCTGACAGAGAGTTAATAGAGAGCTGACAGAGAGCTGACAGAGAGTTAATAGAGAGCTGACAGAGAGCTGACAGAGAGCTAACAGAGAGCTGACAGAGAGTTAATAGAGAGCTGACAGAGAGCTGACAGAGAGCTAACAGAGAGCAGACAGAGAGCTGACAGAGAGTTAATAGAGAGCTGACAGAGAGCTAACAGAGAGCTGACAAAGAGTTAATAGAGAGCTAACAGAGAGCTGACAGAGAGTTAATAGAGAGCTGACAGAGTTAATAGAGAGCTAACAGAGAGCTAACAAGAGAGCTGACAGAGTTAATAGAGAGCTGACAGAGAGCTGACAGAGAGTTAATAGAGAGCTGACAGAGAGCTGACAGAGAGTTAATAGAGAGCTGACAGAGAGCTGACAGAGAGTTAATAGAGAGCTGACAGAGAGCTGACAGAGAGCTAACAGAGAGCTGACAGAGAGTTAATAGAGAGCTGACAGAGAGCTGACAGAGAGCTAACAGAGAGCAGACAGAGAGCTGACAGAGAGTTAATAGAGAGCTGACAGAGAGCTAACAGAGAGCTGACAAAGAGTTAATAGAGAGCTAACAGAGAGCTGACAGAGAGTTAATAGAGAGCTGACAGAGAGCTAACAGAGAGCTGACAGAGAGTTAATAGAGAGCTGACAGAGAGTTAATAGAGAGCTGACAGAGAGCTGACAGAGAGTTAATAGAGAGCTGACAGAGTTAATAGAGAGCTGACAGAGAGCTAACAGAGAGCTGACAGAGAGTTAATAGAGAGCTGACAGAGAGCTGACAGAGCGTTAATAGAGAGCTGACAGAGAGTTAATAGAGAGCTGACAGAGAGCTAACAGAGAGCTGACAGAGAGTTAATAGAGAGCTGACAGAGAGCTGACAGAGAGTTAATAGAGAGCTGACAGAGAGCTGACAGAGAGTTAATAGAGAGCTGACAGAGAGCTGACAGAGAGTTAATAGAGAGCTGTCAGAGAGCTGACAGAGAGTTAATAGAGAGCTGACAGAGAGCTGACAGAGAGTTAATAGAGAGCTGACAGAGAGCTAACAGAGAGCTGACAGAGAGCTGACAGAGAGTTAATAGAGAGCTGACAGAGAGCTAACAGAGAGCAGACAGAGAGCTGACAGAGAGCTGACAGAGAGCTAACAGAGAGCTGACAGAGAGTTAATAGAGAGCTGACAGAGAGCTAACAGAGAGCAGACAGAGAGCAGACAGAGAGCTGACAGAGAGCTGACAGAGAGCTAACAGAGCTGACAGAGAGCTGACAGAGAGCTAACAGAGCTGACAGAGAGCTAACAGAGAGCTGACAGAGTTAATAGAGAGCTGACAGAGAGCTGACAGAGTTAATAGAGAGCTAACAGAGAGCTAACAAGAGAGCTGACAGAGAGTTAATAGAGAGCTGACAGAGAGTTAATAGAGAGCTGACAGAGAGCTAACAGAGAGCTGACAGAGAGCTAACAGAGAGCTGACAGAGAGCTGACAGAGAGCTAACAGAGAGCTGACAGAGAGTTAATAGAGAGCTGACAGAGAGTTAATAGAGAGCTGACAGAGAGCTAACAGAGAGCTAACAGAGAGCAGACAGAGAGCTGACAGAGAGCTAACAGAGAGCTAACAGAGAGCTGACAGAGAGTTAATAGAGAGCTGACAGAGAGCTAACAAAGAGCAGACAGAGAGCTAACAGAGAGCTGACAGAGAGCTGACAGAGAGCTAACAGAGAGCTAACAGAGAGCTGACAGAGAGCTGACAGAGAGTTAATAGAGAGCTGACAGAGAGCTAACAGAGAGCTGACAGAGAGTTAATAGAGAGCTGACAGAGAGCTAACAGAGAGCTGACAGAGAGCTAACAGAGAGCTGACAGAGTTAATAGAGAGCTGACAGAGAGCTGACAGAGAGCTAACAGAGAGCTGACAGAGAGTTAATAGAGAGCTGACAGAGAGTTAATAGAGAGCTGACAGAGAGCTAACAGAGAGCTGACAGAGAGTTAATAGAGAGCTGACAGAGAGCTAACAGAGAGCTGACAGAGAGTTAATAGAGAGCTGACAGAGAGTTAATAGAGAGCTGACAGAGAGCTAACAGAGAGCTGACAGAGAGTTAATAGAGAGCTGACAGAAAGTTAATAGAGAGCTGACAGAGAGCTGACAGAGAGCTGACAGAGAGCTAACAGAGAGTTAATAGAGAGCTGACAGAGAGCTGACAGAGAACTAACAGAGAGTTAATAGAGAGCTGACAGAGAGCTAACAGAGAGCTAACAGAGAGCTAATAGAGAGCTGACAGAGAGTTAATAGAGAGCTGACAGAGAGCTAACAGAGAGCTGACAGAGAGTTAATAGAGAGCTGACAGAGAGCTGACAGAGAGTTAATAGAGAGCTGACAGAGAGCTGACAGAGAGCTAACAGAGAGCTGACAGAGAGTTAATAGAGAGCTGACAGAGAGCTGACAGAGAGCTAACAGAGAGCAGACAGAGAGCTGACAGAGAGTTAATAGAGAGCTGACAGAGAGCTAACAGAGAGCTGACAAAGAGTTAATAGAGAGCTAACAGAGAGCTGACAGAGAGTTAATAGAGAGCTGACAGAGTTAATAGAGAGCTAACAGAGAGCTAACAAGAGAGCTGACAGAGTTAATAGAGAGCTGACAGAGAGCTGACAGAGAGTTAATAGAGAGCTGACAGAGAGCTGACAGAGAGTTAATAGAGAGCTGACAGAGAGCTGACAGAGAGTTAATAGAGAGCTGACAGAGAGCTGACAGAGAGCTAACAGAGAGCTGACAGAGAGTTGACAGAGAGCTGACAGAGAGTTGACAGAGAGCTAACAGAGTTAATAGAGAGCTAACAGAGAGCTAACAAGAGAGCTGACAGAGAGTTAATAGAGAGCTGACAGAGAGCAGACAGAGAGCTGACAGAGTTAATAGAGAGCTAACAGAGAGTTAATAGAGAGCTGACAGAGAGCTGACAGAGAGTTAATAGAGAGCTGACAGAGAGTTAATAGAGAGCTGACAGAGAGCTGACAGAGTTAATAGAGAGCTAACAGAGAGCTAACAAGAGAGCTGACAGAGTTAATAGAGAGCTGACAGAGAGCTAACAGAGAGCTGACAGAGAGTTAATAGAGAGCTGACAGAGAGCTGACAGAGAGCTAACAGAGAGTTAATAGAGAGCTGACAGAGAGCTAACAGAGAGCTAACAGAGAGCTAATAGAGAGCTGACAGAGAGCTGACAGAGAGTTAATAGAGAGCTGACAGAGAGCTAACAGAGAGCTGACAGAGAGTTAATAGAGAGCTGACAGAGAGCTAACAGAGAGCTGACAGAGAGCTAACAGAGAGCTGACAGAGAGCTGACAGAGAGCTGACAGAGAGTTAATAGAGAGCTGACAGAGAGCTAACAGAGAGCTGACAGAGAGTTAATAGAGAGCTGACAGAGAGCTGACAGAGAGTTAATAGAGAGCTGACAGAGAGCTGACAGAGAGCTAACAGAGAGCTGACAGAGAGTTAATAGAGAGCTGACAGAGAGCTGACAGAGAGTTAATAGAGAGCTGACAGAGTTAATAGAGAGCTAACAGAGAGCTAACGAGAGCAGACAGAGAGCTGACAGAGAGTTAATAGAGAGCTGACAGAGTTAATAGAGAGCTAACAGAGAGCTAACAGAGAGCAGACAGAGAGCTGACAGAGAGCTAACAGAGAGCTGACAGAGAGTTAATAGAGAGCTGACAGAGAGTTAATAGAGAGCTGACAGAGAGCTGACAGAGAGCTGACAGAGAGTTAATAGAGAGCTGACAGAGTTAATAGAGAGCTAACAGAGAGCTAACAAGAGAGCTGACAGAGTTAATAGAGAGCTGACAGAGAGCTGACAGAGAATTAATAGAGAGCTGACAGAGAGCTGACAGAGAGTTAATAGAGAGCTGACAGAGAGCTGACAGAGAGTTAATAGAGAGCTGACAGAGAGCTGACAGAGAGCTAACAGAGAGCTGACAGAGAGTTAATAGAGAGCTGACAGAGAGCTGACAGAGAGCTAACAGAGAGCAGACAGAGAGCTGACAGAGAGTTAATAGAGAGCTGACAGAGAGCTAACAGAGAGCTGACAAAGAGTTAATAGAGAGCTAACAGAGAGCTGACAGAGAGTTAATAGAGAGCTGACAGAGTTAATAGAGAGCTAACAGAGAGCTAACAAGAGAGCTGACAGAGTTAATAGAGAGCTGACAGAGAGCTGACAGAGAGTTAATAGAGAGCTGACAGAGAGCTGACAGAGAGTTAATAGAGAGCTGACAGAGAGCTGACAGAGAGTTAATAGAGAGCTGACAGAGAGCTGACAGAGAGCTAACAGAGAGCTGACAGAGAGTTAATAGAGAGCTGACAGAGAGCTGACAGAGAGCTAACAGAGAGCAGACAGAGAGCTGACAGAGAGTTAATAGAGAGCTGACAGAGAGCTAACAGAGAGCTGACAAAGAGTTAATAGAGAGCTAACAGAGAGCTGACAGAGAGTTAATAGAGAGCTGACAGAGAGCTAACAGAGAGCTGACAGAGAGTTAATAGAGAGCTGACAGAGAGTTAATAGAGAGCTGACAGAGAGCTGACAGAGAGTTAATAGAGAGCTGACAGAGTTAATAGAGAGCTGACAGAGAGCTAACAGAGAGCTGACAGAGAGTTAATAGAGAGCTGACAGAGAGCTGACAGAGCGTTAATAGAGAGCTGACAGAGAGTTAATAGAGAGCTGACAGAGAGCTAACAGAGAGCTGACAGAGAGTTAATAGAGAGCTGACAGAGAGCTGACAGAGAGTTAATAGAGAGCTGACAGAGAGCTGACAGAGAGTTAATAGAGAGCTGACAGAGAGCTGACAGAGAGTTAATAGAGAGCTGTCAGAGAGCTGACAGAGAGTTAATAGAGAGCTGACAGAGAGCTGACAGAGAGTTAATAGAGAGCTGACAGAGAGCTAACAGAGAGCTGACAGAGAGCTGACAGAGAGTTAATAGAGAGCTGACAGAGAGCTAACAGAGAGCAGACAGAGAGCTGACAGAGAGCTGACAGAGAGCTAACAGAGAGCTGACAGAGAGTTAATAGAGAGCTGACAGAGAGCTAACAGAGAGCAGACAGAGAGCAGACAGAGAGCTGACAGAGAGCTGACAGAGAGCTAACAGAGCTGACAGAGAGCTGACAGAGAGCTAACAGAGCTGACAGAGAGCTAACAGAGAGCTGACAGAGTTAATAGAGAGCTGACAGAGAGCTGACAGAGTTAATAGAGAGCTAACAGAGAGCTAACAAGAGAGCTGACAGAGAGTTAATAGAGAGCTGACAGAGAGTTAATAGAGAGCTGACAGAGAGCTAACAGAGAGCTGACAGAGAGCTAACAGAGAGCTGACAGAGAGCTGACAGAGAGCTAACAGAGAGCTGACAGAGAGTTAATAGAGAGCTGACAGAGAGTTAATAGAGAGCTGACAGAGAGCTAACAGAGAGCTAACAGAGAGCAGACAGAGAGCTGACAGAGAGCTAACAGAGAGCTAACAGAGAGCTGACAGAGAGTTAATAGAGAGCTGACAGAGAGCTAACAAAGAGCAGACAGAGAGCTAACAGAGAGCTGACAGAGAGCTGACAGAGAGCTAACAGAGAGCTAACAGAGAGCTGACAGAGAGCTGACAGAGAGTTAATAGAGAGCTGACAGAGAGCTAACAGAGAGCTGACAGAGAGTTAATAGAGAGCTGACAGAGAGCTAACAGAGAGCTGACAGAGAGCTAACAGAGAGCTGACAGAGTTAATAGAGAGCTGACAGAGAGCTGACAGAGAGCTAACAGAGAGCTGACAGAGAGTTAATAGAGAGCTGACAGAGAGTTAATAGAGAGCTGACAGAGAGCTAACAGAGAGCTGACAGAGAGTTAATAGAGAGCTGACAGAGAGCTAACAGAGAGCTGACAGAGAGTTAATAGAGAGCTGACAGAGAGTTAATAGAGAGCTGACAGAGAGCTAACAGAGAGCTGACAGAGAGTTAATAGAGAGCTGACAGAAAGTTAATAGAGAGCTGACAGAGAGCTGACAGAGAGCTGACAGAGAGCTAACAGAGAGTTAATAGAGAGCTGACAGAGAGCTGACAGAGAACTAACAGAGAGTTAATAGAGAGCTGACAGAGAGCTAACAGAGAGCTAACAGAGAGCTAATAGAGAGCTGACAGAGAGTTAATAGAGAGCTGACAGAGAGCTAACAGAGAGCTGACAGAGAGTTAATAGAGAGCTGACAGAGAGCTAACAGAGAGCTGACAGAGAGCTAACAGAGAGCTGACAGAGAGTTAATAGAGAGCTGACAGAGAGTTAATAGAGAGCTGACAGAGAGCTAACAGAGAGTTAATAGAGAGCTGACAGAGAGTTAATAGAGAGCTGACAGAGAGCTAGCAGGTGTTGTCTGGTTTGTGTCCGTCAGTAGTTCCAGTACAGTAGTTCCAGTACAGTAGTTCCAGTACAGTAATTCCAGTACAGTAGTTCCAGTACAGTAATTCCAGTACAGTAGTTCCAGTACAGTAGTTCCAGTACAGTAGTTCCAGTACAGTAATTCCAGTACAGTAGTTCCAGTACAGTAATTCCAGTACAGTAGTTCCAGTACAGTAGTTCCAGTACAGTAGTTCCAGTACAGTAGTTCCAGTACAGTAGTTCCAGTACAGTAGTTCCAGTACAGTAATTCCAGTACAGTAATTCCAGTACAGTAGTTCCAGTACAGTAGTTCCAGTACAGTAATTCCAGTACAGTAGTTCCAGTACAGTAATTCCAGTACAGTAGTTCCAGTACAGTAATTCCAGTACAGTAGTTCCAGTACAGTAATTCCAGTCCAGTAATTCCAGTACAGTAGTTCCAGTACAGTAATTCCAGTACAGTAGTTCCAGTACAGTAGTTCCAGTACAGTAGTTCCAGTACAGTAGTTCCAGTACAGTAATTCCAGTACAGTAGTTCCAGTACAGTAGTTCCAGTACAGTAATTCCAGTACAGTAATTCCAGTACAGTAGTTCCAGTACAGTAGTTCCAGTACAGTAGTTCCAGTACAGTAATTCCAGTACAGTAGTTCCAGTACAGTAATTCCAGTACAGTAATTCCAGTACAGTAATTCCAGTACAGTAGTTCCAGTACAGTAGTTCCAGTACAGTAATTCCAGTACAGTAATTCCAGTACAGTAGTTCCAGTACAGTAGTTCCAGTACAGTAGTTCCAGTACAGTAGTTCCAGTACAGTAATTCCAGTACAGTAGTTCCAGTACAGTAATTCCAGTACAGTAGTTCCAGTACAGTAGTTCCAGTACAGTAGTTCCAGTACAGTAATTCCAGTACAGTAGTTCCAGTACAGTAGTTCCAGTACAGTAATTCCAGTACAGTAGTTCCAGTACAGTAATTCCAGTACAGTAGTTCCAGTACAGTAATTCCAGTACAGTAGTTCCAGTACAGTAATTCCAGTCCAGTAATTCCAGTACAGTAGTTCCAGTACAGTAATTCCAGTACAGTAGTTCCAGTACAGTAGTTCCAGTACAGTAGTTCCAGTACAGTAATTCCAGTACAGTAATTCCAGTACAGTAGTTCCAGTACAGTAGTTCCAGTACAGTAGTTCCAGTACATTAGTTCCAGTACAGTAGTAGTTAGCAGCTGTAATGGTGCTGTTTGTTAGCTGTTAGCTTGTGATGCTCTCAGTGATTGGTAGCCAGCTCGGGGCCGGTGTTATGTCAGAGTCTGCACCCCCATCGATCCGTGCCTCCCCTCTGACATAACCGGTAACCTTTGACCCCGATGTTCACTGGACCCGGTGACGTTAGTTTAGAGATAAACCCGGTCATATCTCTGCTGTAGCCTCTGAACACACCGGTGCTCTCATTCAGCCGGCTGTCTCCTACCTCACCTGTCCTTCTTACAAGCCATTCTAATAATCGATAATCAATCTTCTCGTGGAAGAGACTCGAAGGGAAACATGTCTGACAGAATATCTGACCTGGATGTATGTAGCTGTGAGGCTAATGCTAACAGAGCTAATGGTTAGAACTAACAGATGATCATATCAACATCAGTGTTTATCAAATGAAATCAGTGAGAGTGGAAGAAGTTCTAATACCTCACTCCTTTATATCCTGTTGGCTATTTAAATCTACAGCCGGATTTAGAGCTCACACAGGTCAGAGGTCAGAGGTCAAACCTTTAGAGCTCACACAGATCAGAGGTCAGAGGTCAAACTGTTAGAGCTCACACAGAGGAGCCCCTCACACAGGTCAGAGGTCAAACTGGATAGATTTATAAACAGTGAATCATTGTTCAGCTGTGTCAATTAGCTGATTAATGAATGAATGAATGAAGTTGATTGATTCATCACGTCAGCTCCTTCAGTGGGAGAGTTAGCGTTAGCTTAGCATTTCACTGAACGGAGTGTTTCTGATGACATCTGATGTTTTCTAGACGATTAATCCAGATAATATAATAATATATAATATAGATATATATATATATATCTATATTATATATAATATCCATCACATAAATAACAGGCCTGGGATGATGCACCTGTCTCCTGGTTCTATCCTCTCACCATGCTGCGGTGCTGACTCCATCTATATTGTTAACTGTTGTACCTCTAGACCAGGCAGGGAACGAGTAGAATCATCCACCTCTAGGGACTTTTACTTTGAAAATCTCTGAATGAATGTTTGATTTTCATAACCAACACTCATCAGATGAGCTGCTCCTCTGTGTCTGTGGACTGTTGCATTGTGGGTCATGTTTTACAGCAGCTGTGAGTCCTTTAAATGTCACGACCCTCCTGCAAACTTTAAAACATCCCAGGGGCGTGTACTCTCCTAAAGGGGCGTGCACGCCCCTCTCACAGCTGCTGGTGTCAGACTGACTCCAACATGGAGTCAAGGTGGAATCTCTCAGGTCCTTGAGAAGCCTGGAAATGTTTATAATGACCCCTAATCAATATAATACTGAGATCAATAATACATCCAATAAGCATATACAGTATCCCCCGTAGTTTTAGTTAGGAAGTAGTACTAACACCTGTAGGTAGTAGTACTAACACCTGTAGGTAGTAGTACTAACACCTGTAGGAAGTAGTACTAACACCTGTAGGAAGTAGTACTAACACCCGTAGGAAGTAGTACTAACACCCGTAGGTAGTAGTACTAACACCTGTAGGTAGTAGTACTAACACCTGTAGGTAGTAGTACTAACACCTGTAGGAAGTAGTACTAACACCTGTAGGAAGTAGTACTAACACCTGTAGGAAGTAGTACTAACACCCGTAGGTAGTAGTACTAACACCTGTAGGAAGTAGTACTAACACCCGTAGGAAGTAGTACTAACACCTGTAGGTAGTAGTACTAACACCCGTAGGAAGTAGTACTAACACCCGTAGGTAGTAGTACTAACACCTGTAGGAAGTAGTACTAACACCCGTAGGAAGTAGTACTAACACCCGTAGGAAGTAGTACTAACACCCGTAGGAAGTAGTACTAACACCTGTAGGAAGTAGTACTAACACCTGTAGGAAGTAGTACTAACACCCGTAGGTAGTAGTACTAACACCTGTAGGAAGTAGTACTAACACCTGTAGGAAGTAGTACTAACACCTGTAGGAAGTAGTACTAACACCTGTAGGAAGTAGTACTAACACCTGTAGGAAGTAGTACTAACACCTGTAGGTAGTAGTACTAACACCCGTAGGAAGTAGTACTAACACCTGTAGGTAGTAGTACTAACACCTTTAGGAAGTAGTACTAACACCTGTAGGAAGTAGTACTAACACCCGTAGGTAGTAGTACTAACACCTGTAGGAAGTAGTACTAACACCTGTAGGTAGTAGTACTAACACCTTTAGGAAGTAGTACTAACACCTGTAGGAAGTAGTACTAACACCCGTAGGTAGTAGTACTAACACCTGTAGGAAGTAGTACTAACACCTGTAGGTAGTAGTACTAACACCTGTAGGAAGTAGTACTAACACCTTTAGGAAGTAGTACTAACACCCGTAGGTAGTAGTACTAACACCTGTAGGAAGTAGTACTAACACCTTTAGGAAGTAGTACTAACACCTGTAGGTAGTAGTACTAACACCTTTAGGAAGTAGTACTAACACCTGTAGGTAGTAGTACTAACACCTGTAGGAAGTAGTACTAACACCTGTAGGAAGTAGTACTAACACCTGTAGGTAGTAGTACTAACACCTGTAGGAAGTAGTACTAACACCTTTAGGAAGTAGTACTAACACCTGTAGGTAGTAGTACTAACACCTTTAGGAAGTAGTACTAACACCTGTAGGAAGTAGTACTAACACCCGTAGGTAGTAGTACTAACACCTGTAGGTAGTAGTACTAACACCTTTAGGAAGTAGTACTAACACCTGTAGGAAGTAGTACTAACACCCGTAGGTAGTAGTACTAACACCTGTAGGAAGTAGTACTAACACCTGTAGGTAGTAGTACTAACACCTGTAGGTAGTAGTACTAACACCTGTAGGAAGTAGTACTAACACCTGTAGGAAGTAGTACTAACACCTGTAGGAAGTAGTACTAACACCTGTAGGTAGTAGTACTAACACCTTTAGGAAGTAGTACTAACACCTGTAGGAAGTAGTACTAACACCTGTAGGTAGTAGTACTAACACCTGTAGGTAGTAGTACTAACACCTGTAGGAAGTAGTCACACCTGGTCGACAGGTTGCCTAAATAATCTCTCTCTCTCTACCTGTCTTTCTGTTTACCTGTCTCTCTCTCTCTACCTGTCTGTGTGTCCAGGATGGGTGCGACGGTGTTCGTGCAGCCGTTGGACCTGGTGAAGAACAGGATGCAGCTGAGCGGTCAGGGAACGAAGGCTCGAGAGTACAAGACCAGCTTCCACGCCCTGTTCTCCATCCTGAAGAACGAGGGAGTCGGAGGCATCTACACTGGGTACTGCTACTGCTACTGCTATTACTACTACTACTACTGCTACTACTACTGCTGCTAATACTGCTGCTACCACTACTACTACTACTGCTACTGCTACTACTGCTACTACTACTACTGCTAATACTGCTGCTACCACTACTGCTACTACTACTGCTACTACTACTACTACTGCTACTACTACTGCTACTACTACTACTACTGCTAACACTGCTGCTACTACTACTACTACTACTACTGCTACTACTACTGCTACTACTGCTGCTAATACTGCTGCTACCACTACTACTACTACTATTACTACTGCTACTACTGCTACTACTACTACTACTGCTACTACTACCACTACTACTGCTACTACTACTACTGCTACTACTACTGCTACTACTACTACTACTACTACTACTACTACTGCTAACACTGCTGCTACTACTACTACTACTACTACTACTACTACTGCTACTACTACTGCTACTACTGCTGCTAATACTGCTGCTACCACTACTACTACTACTATTACTACTGCTACTACTGCTACTACTACTACTACTGCTACTACTACCACTACTACTACTACTGCTACTACTGCTACTGCTGCTACTACTGCTATTACTACCACTACTACTGCTACTACTGCTACTACTGCTACTACTACTACTACTGCTACTACTACCACTACTACTGCTACTACTACTACTGCTAATACTGCTGCTACTACTACTACTGCTACTACTGCTACTGCTGCTACTACTGCTATTACTACCACTACTACTGCTACTACTGCTACTACTACTACTGCTACTAATACTGCTGCTACCACTACTACTACTACTACTGCTACTACTACTACTGCTATTACTACCACTACTACTGCTACTACTGCTACTACTACTACTGCTACTAATACTGCTGCTACCACTACTACTGCTACTGCTACTCGGGTGTTTATTGGTAACAAAGAGAGTAACAGTGTGTACTTCCTGTGCGTCAGGCTGTCAGCAGGTCTGCTGCGCCAGGCGACGTACACGACGACCCGTCTGGGGATATATACCATCCTGTTTGAGAAGATGACCGGAGCTGATGGACGACCACCCAACTTCCTGATGAAGGTACGGCAGCGTTGACTTCCTGTTTGTCAGACCGTTGACTTCCTGTTATCAGACCGTTGATTTCCTGTGTTCAGACTGTTGACTTCCTGTTATCAGACCGTTGTCAGACCGTTGACTTCCTGTTGTCAGACCGTTGATTTCCTGTTGTCAGACCGTTGATTTCCTGTGTTCAGACTGTTGACTTCCTGTTATCAGACCATTGACTTCCTGTTGTCAGACCATTGACTTCCTGTTGTCAGACCGTTGATTTCCTGTGATCAGAATGTTGACTTCCTGTTGTCAGATCGTTGACTTCCTGTTATCAGACCGTTGACTTCCTGTAATCAGACCGTTGACTTCCTGTTGTCAGAGCATTGACTTCCTGTTATCAGACTGTTGACTTCCTGTTGTCAGACTGTTGACTTCCTGTTGTCAGACCGTTGACTTCCTGTTGGCAGACTGTTGACTTCCTGTTGTCAGATCGTTGACTTCCTGTTATCAGACCGTTGACTTCCAGTAATCCGACCGTTGACTTCCTGTAATCCAACCGTTGACTTCCTGTTATCAGACAGTTGACTTCCTGTTGTCAGACCGTTGACTTCCTGTTGTCAGACCATTGACTTCCTGTTGTCAGATCGTTGACTTCCTGTTATCAGACCGTTGACTTCCTGTTATCAGACCGTTGACTTCCTGTTGTCAGACCGTTGACTTCCTGTTGTCAGATCGTTGACTTCCTGTTATCAGACCGTTGACTTCCTGTAATCCGACCGTTGACTTCCTGTTATCAGACCGTTGACTTCCAGTAATCCGACCGTTGACTTCCAGTAATCCGACCGTTGACTTCCAGTAATCCGACCGTTGACTTCCAGTAATACGACCGTTGACTTCCAGTAATACAACCGTTGACTTCCTGTAATCCGACCGTTGACTTCCAGTAATACGACCGTTGACTTCCAGTAATACAACCGTTGACTTCCTGTAATCCGACCGTTGACTTCCAGTAATACGACCGTTGACTTCCAGTAATACGACCGTTGACTTCCTGTAATCCGACCGTTGACTTCCTGCAATCAGACCGTTGACTTCCTGCTATCAGACCGTTGACTTCCTGTTATCAGACCGTTGACTTCCAGTAATCCGACCGTTGACTTCCTGCAATCAGACCGTTGACTTCCCGTTATCAGACTGTTGACTTCCTGTTGTCAGACTGTTGACTTCCTGTTGTCAGACCGTTGACTTCCTGTTGTCAGATCGTTGACTTCCTGTTATCAGACCGTTGACTTCCAGTAATACGACCGTTAACTTCCAGTAATACGACCGTTGACTTCCAGTAATACAACCGTTGATTTCCTGTAATCCGACCGTTGACTTCCTGCAATCAGACCGTTGACTTCCTGCTAACAGACCGTTGACTTCCTGTTATCAGACCGTTGACTTCCTGTTATCAGACCGTTGACTTCCAGTAATCAGACCGTTGACTTCCAGTAATCCGACCGTTGACTTCCAGTAATCAGACCGTTGACTTCCAGTAATACAACCGTTGACTTCCTGTAATCCGACCGTTGACTTCCTGCAATCAGACCGTTGACTTCCTGCTATCAGACCGTTGACTTCCTGTTATCAGACCGTTGACTTCCTGTAATCCGACCGTTGACTTCCTGTTATCAGACCGTTGACTTCCAGTAATCCGACCGTTGACTTCCAGTAATACGACCGTTGACTTCCAGTAATACGACCGTTGACTTCCTGTAATCCGACCGTTGACTTCCAGTAATACGACCGTTGACTTCCAGTAATACAACCGTTGACTTCCTGTAATCCGACCGTTGACTTCCAGTAATACGACCGTTGACTTCCAGTAATACGACCGTTGACTTCCTGTAATCCGACCGTTGACTTCCTGCAATCAGACCGTTGACTTCCTGCTATCAGACCGTTGACTTCCTGTTATCAGACCGTTGACTTCCAGTAATCCGACCGTTGACTTCCTGCAATCAGACCGTTGACTTCCCGTTATCAGACTGTTGACTTCCTGTTGTCAGACTGTTGACTTCCTGTTGTCAGACCGTTGACTTCCTGTTGTCAGATCGTTGACTTCCTGTTATCAGACCGTTGACTTCCAGTAATACGACCGTTAACTTCCAGTAATACGACCGTTGACTTCCAGTAATACAACCGTTGATTTCCTGTAATCCGACCGTTGACTTCCTGCAATCAGACCGTTGACTTCCTGCTAACAGACCGTTGACTTCCTGTTATCAGACCGTTGACTTCCTGTTATCAGACCGTTGACTTCCAGTAATCAGACCGTTGACTTCCAGTAATCCGACCGTTGACTTCCAGTAATCAGACCCTTGACTTCCAGTAATACAACCGTTGACTTCCTGTAATCCGACCGTTGACTTCCTGCAATCAGACCGTTGACTTCCTGCTATCAGACCGTTGACTTCCTGTTATCAGACCGTTGACTTCCAGTAATCCGACCGTTGACTTCCTGCAATCAGACCGTTGACTTCCCGTTATCAGACTGTTGACTTCCTGTTGTCAGACTGTTGACTTCCTGTTGTCAGACCGTTGACTTCCTGTTGTCAGATCGTTGACTTCCTGTTATCAGACCGTTGACTTTCAGTAATCCGACCGTTGACTTCCTGTTATCAGACCGTTGACTTCCTGTTGTCAGACCGTTGACTTCCTGTTGTCAGACCGTTGACTTCCTGTTGTCAGATCGTTGACTTCCTGTTATCAGACCGTTGACTTCCAGTAATACGACCGTTAACTTCCAGTAATACGACCGTTGACTTCCAGTAATACAACCGTTGATTTCCTGTAATCCGACCGTTGACTTCCTGCTATCAGACCGTTGACTTCCTGTTATCAGACCGTTGACTTCCTGTTATCAGACCGTTGACTTCCAGTAATCAGACCGTTGACTTCCTGTTATCAGACCGTTGACTTCCAGTAATCCGACCGTTGACTTCCAGTAATCAGACCGTTGACTTCCTGTAATCCGACCGTTGACTTCCTGCAATCAGACCGTTGACTTCCTGCTATCAGACCGTTGACTTCCTGTTATCAGACCGTTGACTTCCAGTAATCCGACCGTTGACTTCCTGCAATCAGACCGTTGACTTCCCGTTATCAGACTGTTGACTTCCTGTTGTCAGACTGTTGACTTCCTGTTGTCAGACCCTTGACTTCCTGTTGTCAGATCGTTGACTTCCTGTTATCAGACCGTTGACTTTCAGTAATCCGACCGTTGACTTCCTGTTATCAGACCGTTGACTTCCTGTTGTCAGACCGTTGACTTCCTGTTGTCAGACCGTTGACTTCCTGTTGTCAGATCGTTGACTTCCTGTTATCAGACCGTTGACTTCCAGTAATACGACCGTTAACTTCCAGTAATACGACCGTTGACTTCCAGTAATACAACCGTTGATTTCCTGTAATCCGACCGTTGACTTCCTGCAATCAGACCGTTGACTTCCTGCTATCAGACCGTTGACTTCCTGTTATCAGACCGTTGACTTCCTGTTATCAGACCGTTGACTTCCAGTAATCAGACCGTTGACTTCCTGTTATCAGACCGTTGACTTCCAGTAATCCGACTGTTGACTTCCAGTAATCAGACCGTTGACTTCCAGTAATACAACCGTTGACTTCCTGTAATCCGACCGTTGACTTCCTGCAATCAGACCGTTGACTTCCTGCTATCAGACCGTTGACTTCCTGTTATCAGACCGTTGACTTCCAGTAATCCGACCGTTGACTTCCTGCAATCAGACCGTTGACTTCCCGTTATCAGACTGTTGACTTCCTGTTGTCAGACTGTTGACTTCCTGTTGTCAGACCGTTGACTTCCTGTTATCAGACCGTTGACTTCCTGTTATCAGACCGTTGACTTCCTGTTATCAGACCGTTGACTTCCAGTAATCAGACCGTTGACTTCCTGTTATCAGACCGTTGACTTCCAGTAATCCGACCGTTGACTTCCAGTAATCAGACCGTTGACTTCCAGTAATACAACCGTTGACTTCCTGTAATCCGACCGTTGACTTCCTGCAATCAGACCGTTGACTTCCTGCTATCAGACCGTTGACTTCCTGTTATCAGACCGTTGACTTCCAGTAATCCGACCGTTGACTTCCTGCAATCAGACCGTTGACTTCCCGTTATCAGACTGTTGACTTCCTGTTGTCAGACTGTTGACTTCCTGTTGTCAGACCGTTGACTTCCTGTTGTCAGATCGTTGACTTCCTGTTATCAGACCGTTGACTTTCAGTAATCCGACCGTTGACTTCCTGTTATCAGACCGTTGACTTCCTGTTGTCAGACCGTTGACTTCCTGTTGTCAGACCGTTGACTTCCTGTTGTCAGATCGTTGACTTCCTGTTATCAGACCGTTGACTTCCAGTAATACGACCGTTAACTTCCAGTAATACGACCGTTGACTTCCAGTAATACAACCGTTGATTTCCTGTAATCCGACCGTTGACTTCCTGCAATCAGACCGTTGACTTCCTGCTATCAGACCGTTGACTTCCTGTTATCAGACCGTTGACTTCCTGTTATCAGACCGTTGACTTCCAGTAATCAGACCGTTGACTTCCTGTTATCAGACCGTTGACTTCCAGTAATCCGACTGTTGACTTCCAGTAATCAGACCGTTGACTTCCAGTAATACAACCGTTGACTTCCTGTAATCTGACCGTTGACTTCCTGCAATCAGACCGTTGACTTCCTGCTATCAGACCGTTGACTTCCTGTTATCAGACCGTTGACTTCCAGTAATCCGACCGTTGACTTCCTGCAATCAGACCGTTGACTTCCCGTTATCAGACTGTTGACTTCCTGTTGTCAGACTGTTGACTTCCTGTTGTCAGACCGTTGACTTCCTGTTATCAGACCGTTGACTTCCAGTAATCCGACCGTTGACTTCCTGTTATCAGACCGTTGACTTCCTGTTGTCAGACCGTTAACTTCCTGTTATCAGACCGTTGACTTCCTGTTGTCAGACCGTTGACTTCCTGTTGGCTCCCCCTGCAGGCTCTTATCGGGATGACGGCCGGAGCTACCGGAGCTTTCGTGGGGACGCCGGCGGAGGTCGCTCTGATCAGGATGACCGCCGACGGACGGTGAGGTCATCATTTACTGCAGTCTGTAGGGGGCGCCGACAGGACGCCACGCTGTTCACCACGTCTAATCACACTCTCTACCTGTCTGTCTCTGTACCTGTCTGTGTCTCTACCTGTCTGTCTGTGTCTCCAGCCTCCCAGCAGACCAGAGGAGAGGGTACAGTAATGTATTTAACGCTCTGGCTCGGATCACCAGAGAAGAAGGCGTCACCACCCTGTGGAGGGTGAGCTGCTGACCACCACAATCTGTACTGCCTCAAATACTACACTAGATTCTATACTATATCTATATCTACATATAGATATAGTATACAATATATAGTGTATATGTGTGTGTGTACTGGGTTCAGGTAATCGTCTCAAAGTACTACAGTTTTCTTGAATGTTTGTGTTTTTAGGGGTGTATTCCCACCATGGCTAGAGCGGTGGTGGTGAACGCTGCTCAGCTGGCCTCCTACTCCCAGTCCAAGCAGGCTCTGCTCGACTCAGGTAGTACTCACTAAATACTCATTAAATACTCATTAAATACACATTAAATACTCCTTCAATACACATTAAATACTCATTAAATACACATTAAATATGCATTAAATACACATTAAATACTCATTAAATACACATTAAATACTCATTAAAAACACATGTACCAGACTCAGGTACACATTAAACACGTTAAACATGTAATGAATGTGTACTTTGTGTTTTTCAGGGTATTTCGGAGATGGTATTCTGTGTCACTTCTGTGCCAGTATGATCAGCGGTCTGGTTACTACGGCGGCATCGATGCCCGTCGACATCGTTAAGACCAGGTGAGTCTATAGACCAGGTGAGACTATAGACCATGTGAGTCTATAGACCAGGTGAGACTATAGACCAGGTGAGTCTCCAGCTGAGACTAAAGACCAGGTGAGACTAAAGACCAGGTGAGACTATAGACCAGGTGAGACTATAGACCAGGTGAGACTAAAGACCAGGTGAATCTCCAGTTGAGACTAAAGACCAGGTGAGACTAAAGACCAGGTGAGACTATAGACCAGGTGAGACTAAAGACCAGGTGAGACTAAAGACCAGGTGAATCTCCAGCTGAGACTAAAGACCAGGTGAGACTAAAGACCAGGTGAGACTAAAGACCAGGTGAGACTATAGACCAGGTGAATCTCCAGCTGAGACTAAAGACCAGGTGAGACTATAGACCAGGTGAGACTAAAGACTAGGTGAGACTAAAGACAAGGTGAGACTAAAGACCAGGTGAGACTAAAGACCAGGTGAGACTAAAGACAAGGTGGGACTAAAGACCAGGTGAGACTAAAGACCAGGTGAGTCTCCAGGTGAGACCTGTTTCTGAAGTGTTTGCTTCCTGTTTGTCTCTCAGGATCCAGAGCATGAGGATGATCGACGGGAAGCCCGAGTACAAAAACGGTCTGGTGAGTCAGAGCTTTATTCAAAGTGACAGAACTTTATTCAACGTGACAGAACTTTATTCAACGTGACAGAACTTTATTCAAAGTGACAGAACTTTATTCAAAGTGACAGAACTTTATTCAACGTGACAGAACTTTATTCAACGTGACAGAACTTTATTCAACGTGACAGAACTTTATTTAAAGTGACAGAACTTTATTTAAAGTGACAGAACTTTATTCAAAGTGACAGAACTTTATTCAACGTGACAGAACTTTATTCAACGTGACAGAACTTTATTTAAAGTGACAGAACTTTATTCAAAGTGACAGAACTTTATTCAACGTGACAGAACTTTATTCAACGTGACAGAACTTTATTTAAAGTGACAGAACTTTATTCAAAGTGACAGAACTTTATTCAACGTGACAGAACTTTATTCAACGTGACAGAACTTTATTTAAAGTGACAGAACTTTATTCAAAGTGACAGAACTTTATTCAACGTGACAGAACTTTATTTAAAGTGACAGAACTTTATTCAAAGTGACAGAACTTTATTCAACGTGACAGAACTTTATTCAACGTGACAGAACTTTATTCAACGTGACAGAACTTTATTTAAAGTGACAGAACTTTATTCAAAGTGACAGAACTTTATTCAACGTGACAGAACTTTATTTAAAGTGACAGAACTTTATTCAACGTGACAGAACTTTATTCAACGTGACAGAACTTTATTCAACGTGACAGAACTTTATTCAAAGTGACAGAACTTTATTCAACGTGACAGAACTTTATTCAACGTGACAGAACTTTATTCAACGTGACAGAACTTTATTTAAAGTGACAGAACTTTATTCAAAGTGACAGAACTTTATTCAACGTGACAGAACTTTATTTAAAGTGACAGAACTTTATTCAACGTGACAGAACTTTATTCAACGTGACACTAAGAGGACATGTGAGGGTTCAAAGTTTTGTAGGTGAATTCACCGACCTTTGACCTTTGACCTTTGTTATCGGATGTTATTGATCACTGATGTCGTGTGTTGGAGGTCACATGGTAGTGTCGCAACACATGTTTTGTTTTTTACATATGTTTATTTACGTTACTGATTATTTGACAGGTTTTTGTTTAACCGTTTTTCGTTTATCTCTAAATGTTGGAACTTTTTAATCAGTTAATCCAGTCAGTGCGTCGAGTGTTTCAGAAATCAGACACCAGTCTGTAATATAAAAACACAGTATCTGTGTGACCACCTCAGTACATCAACATCACTACGAAGCGTAACGCTTTCACTTCTTTGACTAAGTACTCAAGTAGGTGGAGTCACATTCAGGGTCCGCTAGCTGTCCTGGAACCGACGCCTCGCTCCGATTTTACATTCAAAGATTCACGTTTTGTGTTGAAAGCTAGCGATAGCCACAAGCTAGCGATAGCCACAAGCTAGCGATAGCCACAAGCTAGCGATAGCAACAAGGTAGCGATAAGCAAGAAGTCAGCGAGAGCAAAAAGGTAGCGATAGCCACAAGCTAGCGATAGCCACAAGCTAGCGATAGCCACAAGCCAACGATAGCAACAAGCCAGCGATAAGCAACAAGCCAGCGATAGCTACAAGCTAGCGAGATTGACAAGCTAGCGAGAGCGACAAGCCAGCGAGAGCGACAAGCCAGCGAGATCAACAAGCCAACGATAGCAACAAGCCAGCGATAAGCAACAAGCTAGCGAGATCAACAAGCTAGCGAGATCAACAAGCCAACGATAGCAACAAGCCAGCGATAAGCAACAAGCTAGCGAGATCAACAAGCCAACGATAGCAACAAGCCAGCGATAAGCAACAAGCCAGCGATAGCTACAAGCTAGCGAGAGCGACAAGCTAGCGAGAGCGACAATGTAGCGAGAGCGACAATGTAGCGAGAGCGACAAGCTAGCGATAGCGACAAGCTAGCGATAGCAACAAGCCAGCGATAAGCAACAAGCTAGCGAGATCAACAAGCTAGCGTGGTCAACAAGCCAACGATGGCAACAATCCAGCGATAAGCAACAAGCCAGCGATAGCGAAAAGCTAGCGAGATCGACAAGCTAGCGAGAGCGACAATGTAGCGAGAGCGACAATGTAGCGAGAGCGACAAGCTAGCGATAGCGACAAGCTAGCGATAGCGACAAGCTAGCGAGAGCGACAAGCCAGCGATAAGCAACAAGCTAGCGATAGCAACAAGCTAGCGATAGCAACAAGCTAGCGATAAGCAACAAGCTAGCGATAAGCAACAAGCCAGTGAGAGCAACAAGCCAGCGATAAGCAACAAGCCAGCGATAAGCAACAAGCCAGTGAGAGCAACAAGCCAGCGATAAGCAACAAGCCAGTGAGAGCAACAAGCCAGTGAGAGCAACAAGCCAGCGATAAGCAACAAGCCAGTGAGAGCAACAAGCCAGCGATAAGCAACAAGCCAGTGAGAGCAACAAGCCAGTGAGAGCAACAAGCCAGCGATAAGCAACAAGCCAGTGAGAGCAACAAGCCAGCGATAAGCAACAAGCCAGCGATAAGCAACAAGCCAGTGAGAGCAACAAGCCAGCAATAAGCAACAAGCCAGTGATAAGCAACAAGCCAGCGATAAGCAACAAGCCAGCGATAAGCAACGATAAGCAACAAGCCAGCGATAAGAAACAAGCTAGCGATAGCAACAAGCTAGCGATAGCAACAAGCTAGCGATAAGCAACAAGCCAGCGATAAGCAACAAGCCAGCGATAGCAACAAGCCAGCGATAGCAACAAGTACATGTCTTCTTCTGTAGCGTAAATGTCTGTAGGGTTTTGGTTCTGACCCGTTTCCTGTCTCGCTCCATCAGGAGGTGTTGATGCGAGTCGTGAGGAACGAGGGTTTCTTCTCGCTGTGGAAAGGTTTCACGCCGTACTACGCTCGCCTCGGTCCCCACACCGTCCTCACCTTCATCTTCCTGGAGCAGATGAACCGCCTGTACAAGACCCACATCCTCGACCGCTAACACTAACGCTAACGCCAGCACACAAAGACTGCAGCACAAACCTCATCGGGCCTCTGGGCCACGTCTGCAGGATTTAAAGGGACAGAAGCCCCGCTGGTCGTCTGGTCGACACTAAAGGGTGCACTGTTCCTTTAAATCAACACACAAACACACACACACACACACACAGTAATACCCTGTACTTCTCTCTTTGTGAGGACACAATAAACCTGATTCCAACCTTAAAACCAAGTCCTCCCAACATGTCCTCCCTGTCCAACTTGTCCTCCCCCTCCCTGTCCAACATGTCCTCCCCCTCCCTGTCCAACATGTCCTCCCTATCCAACATGTCCTCCCTATCCAACATGTCCTCCCTGTCCAACATGTCCTCACTTTGAAGGTCTAAAACTCACATTGGTCCCCACTAAGATAGACGAACAAGAACACACACACACACAGCCAGCGTTTTGAATGAAGCTCAATGAGAGTCAGTGTTACACACACACTCACACACACACACACACACACACACACACACACACACACACACACACTCTCTCACACACACACACACACACACACACACACACACACACACACACACACACACACACTCACTCACTCACACACACACACTCACACTCACACACACACACACACTCACTCACTCACTCACACACACTCACACACACACACACACACACACACACACATTGTGTTTTCAGTCTTTTTGTAAAGTAAATAATATAAATAAATGTAGTTGAAACATCAGTTAGTGGTGTTGTTGGTAGTTGGTAATAACAAGGAGTCTTATTGGACGAACACACAGCATCATGGGATTGCGTGGTAACCGTGGTTACGGCCAGACGGAGCTGGATATGAATAAACAGTTTGAGCCTCACTTTGATTTTTGTGTCACTTTGTGAATTTTATAATTTATTTATATTTTATTTTCCAAATATTAAACACAACTCTAAATATTATATGTACATACCATAATATCATATATGTACTTACTCACATACTACATATACACAATACTTGTGAAATATTACAATATTTATGTTTATTTAATATTTCTTGAAATATTTACTTCCCAAAATATTCCAACTGTTTCTGAAATATGATTTTTCTCGTATTATTACATTTGTCTCTCAAAATCTTTCCTTTGAAATGCTACAACTGTATTTTCAAATAGTATAAATATTCTTTAAATATTACAACAATCTTTCCCAAATTCATCAACAAAGATTTAATATTAAACATTTTCTGTAAATATTACAACATTTTCTCAAACTATTAGTTTATCTTATATGCATATCTGTGTATATATACATATGTGTATATATACATATGTGTATATATACACATATATGCATATATATATATGTGTATATATACATATGTGTATATATACACATATATGCATATATATATATATACACAACTGTTTTGAAAACATGATTTTCTCATATTATTGCACTTGTTCCTCTCTTTGACTTTCTCTTAAAATACTAAACTGTATTTTCATAGTATTCTTATAATATTACAAGCTTTCCTCAAAATACTTCTTGAAATATTGCTTTTTCTCTAAATAATACTTCTGTGTTTACTTTTCTTTTCTTGAGTTATTATGATCTTTTTATTGTATTAAATTATTAAATATTGCAACTTTATTTCCAAAATACAAAGATTTCTCTCTTTGACACTTTTCCTTTAAGTATTACAGATTAATTAGTGTTTTTCAGGTTCTGAATATTCTGCAGAGAGCAGGAAGTACTAAACTACCAAAATAAAATGCTTTAAAAGTTTTAAGTCAGCTGATCAAAAGAACAAAAACTGAACTCTTCTTCTTAACCAAAATGAGTTCTCTCAGCTTTCTTCTCCAATTCAACATTTATCTTAAGAAAATATTAAATATGTAATATTATAAATACTGTGATATAAAACAGGAAGTATCAGCATGTTAATGAGTTCCTGTTTTATTATTAATAATGTTAATAAAACCTGAAGAGAGGTTGATGTCTGCAGTCTGACCTACATGTAGTAGCTCCATGTGTCCAGCAGGAGGCAGACAACAGCCCCTTAAACTGAACACTGGATTTAAGGAGTTCTTAATGTGACATTAAGGGGTTAATGAACAGATAAAACAACATTAAGGGGTTAATGAACAGATAAAACAACATTAAGGGGTTAATGAACAGATAAAACAACATTAAGGGGTTAATGAACAGATAAAACAACATTAAGGGGTTAATGAACAGATAAAACAACATTAAGGGGTTAATGAACAGATAAAACAACATTAAGGGGTTAATGAACAGATAAAACAACATTAAGGGGTTAATGAACAGATAAAATAACATTAAGGGGTTAATGAACAGATAAAACAACATTAAGGGGTTAATGAACAGTTAAAACAACATTAAGGGGTTAATGAACAGATAAAACAACATTAAGGGGTTAATGAACAGATAAAACAACATTAAGGGGTTAATGAACAGTTAAAACAACATTAAGGGGTTAATGAACAGATAAAACAACATTAAGGGGTTAATGAACAGATAAAAGAACATTAAGGGATTAATGAACAGATAAAACAACATTAAGGGGTTAATGAACAGATAAAACAACATTAAGGGGTTAATGAACAGATAAAACAACATTAAGGGGTTAATGAACAGATAAAACAACATTAAGGGGTTAATGAACACATAAAACAACATTAAGGGGTTAATGAACAGATAAAACAACATTAAGGGATTAATGAACAGATAAAACAACATTAAGGGGTTAATGAACAGATAAAACAACATTAAGGGGTTAATGAACAGTTAAAACAACATTAAGGGGTTAATGAACAGATAAAAGAACATTAAGGGGTTAATGAACAGTTAAAACAACATTAAGGGGTTAATGAACAGATAAAAGAACATTAAGGGGTTAATGAACAGTTAAAACAACATTAAGGGGTTAATGAACAGATAAAACAACATTAAGGGGTTAATGAACAGATAAAACAACATTAAGGGGTTAATGAACAGATAAAACAACATTAAGGGGTTAATGAACAGATAAAACAACATTAAGGGATTAATGAACAGATAAAACAACATTAAGGGGTTATGAACAGATAAAACAACATTAAGGGGTTAATGAACAGATAAAACAACATTAAGGGGTTAATGAACAGATAAAACAACATTAAGGGATTAATGAACAGATAAAACAACATTAAGGGATTAATGAACAGATAAAACAACATTAAGGGGTTAATGAACAGATAAAACAACATTAAGGGATTAATGAACAGATAAAAAAAAATTTAAGGGGTTAATGAACAGATAAAACAACATTAAGGGGTTAATGAACAGATAAAACAACATTAAGGGGTTAATGAACAGATAAAACAACATTAAGGGGTTAATGAACAGATAAAACAACATTAAGGGGTTAATGAACAGATAAAACAACATTAAGGGGTTAATGAACAGATAAAATAACATTAAGGGGTTAATGAACAGATAAAATAACATTAAGGGGTTAATGAACAGATAAAACAACATTAAGGGGTTAATGAACAGATAAAATAACATTAAGGGGTTAATGAACAGATAAAACAACATTAAGGGGTTAATGAACAGATAAAACAACATTAAGGGGTTAATGAACAGATAAAACAACATTAAGGGGTTAATGAATAGATAAAACAACACACTGGGTTTAATGGATTATCGGCATCTGAATTACCACCTTAACACCGGCTCATTTTATGGGCTTCATTTATCACTTAAGGTGGAAATTCAGGAGCGCATTTGTTATATGTTTTAAGATAAAACCTTAATATAAAATAAATCATTAATTTATCCATGAATGAATGAACTTGATGTGTCGGAGACGTTAGAGACATTAATGTGTAGATAAATGAATCTACTGAATGTGATTAAGTGTTTAAGGGGTTTAGTTCAGTTATATTATTAAACCTTAAATTGATAATTAAGAGTTTAAGGGTTTAGTTCTGTTATATTATTAAACCTTACATTGATAATTAAGAGTTTAAGGGTTTAGTTCTGTTATATTATTAAACCTTAAATTGATCATTAAGAGTTTAAGGGTTTAGTTCTGTTATATTATTAAACCTTACATTGATAATTAAGAGTTTAAGGGTTTAGTTCTGTTATATTATTAAACCTTACATTGATAATTAAGAGTTTAAGGGTTTAGTTCTGTTATATTATTAAACCTTACATTGATAATTAAGAGTTTAAGGGTTTAGTTCTGTTATATTATTAAACCTTAAATTGATAATTAAGAGTTTAAGGGTTTAGTTCTGTTATATTATTAAACCTTACATTGATAATTAAGAGTTTAAGGGTTTAGTTCTGTTATATTATTAAACCTTACATTGATAATTAAGAGTTTAAGGGTTTAGTTCTGTTATATTATTAAACCTTACATTGATAATTAAGAGTTTAAGGGTTTAGTTCTGTTATATTATTAAACCTTACATTGATCATTAAGAGTTTAAGGGTTTAGTTCTGTTATATTATTAAACCTTACATTGATAATTAAGAGTTTAAGGGTTTAGTTCTGTTATATTATTAAACCTTAAATTGATAATTAAGAGTTTAAGGGTTTAGTTCTGTTATATTATTAAACCTTACATTGATCATTAAGAGTTTAAGGGTTTAGTTCTGTTATATTATTAAACCTTACATTGATAATTAAGAGTTTAAGGGGACTTTAACATTTTAAGGGGAACTCCACCAACTTGACCTCCTGCAGCCTCTGATGAAGGACACTGTCCAGGTGCATTGTGGGAGATGTAGGAGCTCCTGGTTTGTTTTCTCGGTGTTTCTGCAGCTGAAGTCTCGAACACAGACGAGTTCTTAAGTGTTTCTTTAGGAACTGTTTCTGGTTGGGGGGTTGTTTCAATAGCGCACATCGTAGTCCTCTGAACAGGAAGCCGAGGGTTGTGACAGGAAGTGGGCGTGGTCGCGTTAGACGCAGCGTCTCTGTGGTCAAAAAAAAAGAATTATCTTCAACAAAAACGTGAAACTCAGAAAACAGAGTCGACAGAACAACACTCTCTGCTTCGCCTTATAAGGACACACACACACACACGCACGCACACACACACACACACACTCTTGATATTCCTTGAATCTGCAGTAAAGCCGCCACTTCCTGTCTCATCACGCCTCCACGTCTTTCGACTTGACTCAGAAAAGTTCACCGTTACACAGGAAGTGTGTGTGTGTTTGTGTGTTTGTGTGTGTGTGTGTGTGTGTGTGTGCGTGCGTGCGTGCGTGCGTGTGTGCGTGTGACATTCAGCACTTCCTCTCGTCGATGTTCTGCTTCAGCTGAACTCTTCTCAGAGGCCACGACATGTTTAGCCTAGCTTAGCACAAAGACTGGAAGCAGAGGGAAACTGTTAGCTTAGCTTAGCACAAAGACTGGAAGCAGAGGGAAACTGTTAGCCTAGCTTAGCACAAAGACTGGAAGTAGAGGGAAACTGTTAGCTTAGCTTAGCACAAAGACTGGAAGCAGAGGGAAACTGTTAGCCTAGCTTAGCACAAAGACTGAAAGTAGAGGGAAACTGTTAGCCTAGCTTAGCACAAAGACTGGAAGCAGAGGGAAACTGTTAGCTTAGCTTAGCACAAAGACTGGAAGTAGAGGGAAACTGTTAGCCTAGCTTAGCACAAAGACTGGAAGCAGAGGGAAACTGTTAGCCTAGCTTAGCACAAAGACTGGAAGCAGAGGGAAACTGTTAGCCTAGCTTAGCACAAAGACTGGAAGCAGAGGGAAACTGTTAGCCTAGCTTAGCACAAAGACTGGAAGTAGAGGGAAACTCTACTGTATTACTGTAACTACTACTAGAGACACTTTCCTGTACTGCGTGTACTACTACTACTACTCCAGACAGCTAGTACTGCGTGTACTACTACTACTACTCCAGACAGCTAGTACTGCGTGTACTACTACTACAACTCCAGACAGCTAGTACTGCGTGTACTACTACTACTACTCCAGACAGCTAGTACTGTGTGTACTACTACTACTACTCCAGACAGCTAGTACTGTGTGTACTACTACTACTACTCCAGACAGCTAGTACTGTGTGTACTACTACTACTACTCCAGACAGCTAGTACTGTGTGTACTACTACTCCAGACAGCTAATACTGCGTGTACTACTACTACTACTCCAGACAGCTAGTACTGTGTGTACTACTACTACTACTCCAGACAGCTAGTACTGTGTGTACTACTACTACTACTCCAGACGGCTAGTACTGTGTGTACTACTACTACTACTCCAGACAGCTAGTACTGTGTGTACTACTACTACTACTCCAGACAGCTAGTACTGTGTGTACTACTACTCCAGACAGCTAATACTGCGTGTACTACTACTACTACTCCAGACAGCTAGTACTGTGTGTACTACTACTACTACTCCAGACAGCTAGTACTGTGTGTACTACTACTACTACTCCAGACAGCTAGTACTGTGTGTACTACTACTCCAGACAGCTAATACTGCGTGTACTACTACTACTACTCCAGACAGCTAGTACTGTGTGTACTACTACTACTACTCCAGACAGCTAGTACTGTGTGTACTACTACTCCAGACAGCTAGTACTGTGTGTACTACTACTACTACTCCAGACAGCTAGTACTGTGTGTACTACTACTACTACTCCAGACGGCTAGTACTGTGTGTACTACTACTACTACTCCAGACAGCTAGTACTGTGTGTACTACTACTTCAGATAGCTAGTACTGTGTGTACTACTACTCCAGACAGCTAGTACTGCGTGTACTACTACTACTACTCCAGACAGCTAGTACTGTGTGTACTACTACTACTACTCCAGACAGCTAATACTGCGTGTAATACTACTACTACTCCAGACAGCTAGTACTGCATGTACTACTACTCCAGACAGCTAGTACTGTGTGTACTACTACTACTACTCCAGACGGCTAGTACTGTGTGTACTACTACTACTACTCCAGACAGCTAGTACTGCGTGTACTACTACTCCAGACAGCTAGTACTGTGTGTACTACTACTACTACTCCAGACGGCTAGTACTGTGTGTACTACTACTCCAGACAGCTAGTACTGCGTGTACTACTACTCCAGACAGCTAGTACTGCGTGTACTACTACTACTACTCCAGACAGCTAGTACTGTGTGTACTACTACTACTACTCCAGACAGCTAGTACTGCGTGTACTACTACTACTACTCCAGACAGCTAGTACTGTGTGTACTACTACTACTACTCCAGACGGCTAGTACTGCGTGTACTACTACTCCAGACAGCTAGTACTGTGTGTACTACTACTACTACTCCAGACGGCTAGTACTGTGTGTACTACTACTACTACTCCAGACAGCTAGTACTGTGTGTACTACTACTACTACTCCAGACAGCTAGTACTGTGTGTACTACTACTCCAGACAGCTAGTACTGTGTGTACTACTACTCCAGACAGCTAGTACTGCGTGTACTACTACTACTACTCCAGACAGCTAGTACTGTGTGTACTACTACTACTACTCCAGACAGCTAGTACTGTGTGTACTACTACTACTACTCCAGACAGCTAGTACTGCGTGTACTACTACTACTACTCCAGACAGCTAGTACTGTGTGTACTACTACTACTACTCCAGACAGCTAGTACTGCGTGTACTACTACTACTACTCCAGACAGCTAGTACTGTGTGTACTACTACTACTACTCCAGACGGCTAGTACTGTGTGTACTACTACTCCAGACAGCTAGTACTGTGTGTACTACTACTCCAGACAGCTAGTACTGCGTGTACTACTACTACTACTCCAGACAGCTAGTACTGTGTGTACTACTACTACTACTCCAGACAGCTAGTACTGCGTGTACTACTACTACTACTCCAGACAGCTAGTACTGTGTGTACTACTACTACTACTCCAGACAGCTAGTACTGTGTGTACTACTACTACTACTCCAGACAGCTAGTACTGTGTGTACTACTACTACTACTCCAGACAGCTAGTACTGTGTGTACTACTACTACTACTCCAGACAGCTAGTACTGTGTGTACTACTACTACTACTCCAGACGGCTAGTACTGTGTGTACTACTACTCCAGACAGCTAGTACTGTGTGTACTACTACTACTACTCCAGACAGCTAGTACTGTGTGTACTACTACTACTACTCCAGACAGCTAGTACTGTGTGTACTACTACTACTACTCCAGACGGCTAGTACTGTGTGTACTACTACTACTACTCCAGACGGCTAGTACTGTGTGTACTACTACTACTACTCCAGACAGCTAGTACTGTGTGTACTACTACTACTACTCCAGACAGCTAGTACTGTGTGTACTACTACTACTACTCCAGACGGCTAGTACTGTGTGTACTACTACTCCAGACAGCTAGTACTGTGTGTACTACTACTACTACTCCAGACAGCTAGTACTGTGTGTACTACTACTACTACTCCAGACAGCTAGTACTGTGTGTACTACTACTACTACTCCAGACGGCTAGTACTGTGTGTACTGCTACTCCAGACAGCTAGTACTGTGTGTACTACTACTACTACTCCAGACGGCTAGTACTGTGTGTACTACTACTCCAGACGGCTAGTACTGTGTGTACTACTACTACTACTCCAGACGGCTAGTACTGTGTGTACTACTACTACTACTCCAGACGGCTAGTACTGTGTGTACTACTACTACTACTCCAGACAGCTAGTACTGTGTGTACTACTACTACTACTCCAGACAGCTAGTACTGTGTGTACTACTACTCCAGACAGCTAATACTGCGTGTACTACTACTACTACTCCAGACAGCTAGTACTGCGTGTACTACTACTACTACTCCAGACAGCTAGTACTGCGTGTACTACTACTACTACTCCAGACAGCTAGTACTGTGTGTACTACTACTACTACTCCAGACAGCTAGTACTGTGTGTACTACTACTACTACTCCAGACAGCTAGTACTGTGTGTACTACTACTACTACTCCAGACAGCTAGTACTGTGTGTACTACTACTCCAGACAGCTAATACTGCGTGTACTACTACTACTACTCCAGACAGCTAGTACTGTGTGTACTACTACTACTACTCCAGACAGCTAGTACTGTGTGTACTACTACTACTACTCCAGACGGCTAGTACTGTGTGTACTACTACTACTACTCCAGACAGCTAGTACTGTGTGTACTACTACTACTACTCCAGACAGCTAGTACTGTGTGTACTACTACTCCAGACAGCTAATACTGCGTGTACTACTACTACTACTCCAGACAGCTAGTACTGTGTGTACTACTACTACTACTCCAGACAGCTAGTACTGTGTGTACTACTACTACTACTCCAGACAGCTAGTACTGTGTGTACTACTACTCCAGACAGCTAATACTGCGTGTACTACTACTACTACTCCAGACAGCTAGTACTGTGTGTACTACTACTACTACTCCAGACAGCTAGTACTGTGTGTACTACTACTACTACTCCAGACAGCTAGTACTGTGTGTACTACTACTACTACTCCAGACAGCTAGTACTGTGTGTACTACTACTACTACTCCAGACGGCTAGTACTGTGTGTACTACTACTACTACTCCAGACAGCTAGTACTGTGTGTACTACTACTCCAGATAGCTAGTACTGTGTGTACTACTACTCCAGACAGCTAGTACTGCGTGTACTACTACTACTACTCCAGACAGCTAGTACTGTGTGTACTACTACTACTCCAGACAGCTAATACTGCGTGTAATACTACTACTACTCCAGACAGCTAGTACTGCATGTACTACTACTCCAGACAGCTAGTACTGTGTGTACTACTACTACTACTCCAGACGGCTAGTACTGTGTGTACTACTACTACTACTCCAGACAGCTAGTACTGCGTGTACTACTACTCCAGACAGCTAGTACTGTGTGTACTACTACTACTACTCCAGACGGCTAGTACTGTGTGTACTACTACTCCAGACAGCTAGTACTGCGTGTACTACTACTCCAGACCGCTAGTACTGCGTGTACTACTACTACTACTCCAGACAGCTAGTACTGTGTGTACTACTACTACTACTCCAGACAGCTAGTACTGCGTGTACTACTACTACTACTCCAGACAGCTAGTACTGTGTGTACTACTACTACTACTCCAGACGGCTAGTACTGCGTGTACTACTACTCCAGACAGCTAGTACTGTGTGTACTACTACTACTACTCCAGACGGCTAGTACTGTGTGTACTACTACTACTACTCCAGACAGCTAGTACTGTGTGTACTACTACTACTACTCCAGACAGCTAGTACTGTGTGTACTACTACTCCAGACAGCTAGTACTGTGTGTACTACTACTCCAGACAGCTAGTACTGCGTGTACTACTACTACTACTCCAGACAGCTAGTACTGTGTGTACTACTACTACTACTCCAGACAGCTAGTACTGTGTGTACTACTACTACTACTCCAGACAGCTAGTACTGCGTGTACTACTACTACTACTCCAGACAGCTAGTACTGTGTGTACTACTACTACTACTCCAGACAGCTAGTACTGCGTGTACTACTACTACTACTCCAGACAGCTAGTACTGTGTGTACTACTACTACTACTCCAGACGGCTAGTACTGTGTGTACTACTACTCCAGACAGCTAGTACTGTGTGTACTACTACTCCAGACAGCTAGTACTGCGTGTACTACTACTACTACTCCAGACAGCTAGTACTGCGTGTACTACTACTACTACTCCAGACAGCTAGTACTGTGTGTACTACTACTACTACTCCAGACAGCTAGTACTGTGTGTACTACTACTACTACTCCAGACAGCTAGTACTGTGTGTACTACTACTACTACTCCAGACAGCTAGTACTGTGTGTACTACTACTACTACTCCAGACAGCTAGTACTGTGTGTACTACTACTACTACTCCAGACGGCTAGTACTGTGTGTACTACTACTCCAGACAGCTAGTACTGTGTGTACTACTACTACTACTCCAGACAGCTAGTACTGTGTGTACTACTACTACTACTCCAGACAGCTAGTACTGTGTGTACTACTACTACTACTCCAGACGGCTAGTACTGTGTGTACTACTACTACTACTCCAGACGGCTAGTACTGTGTGTACTACTACTACTACTCCAGACAGCTAGTACTGTGTGTACTACTACTACTACTCCAGACAGCTAGTACTGTGTGTACTACTACTACTACTCCAGACGGCTAGTACTGTGTGTACTACTACTCCAGACAGCTAGTACTGTGTGTACTACTACTACTACTCCAGACAGCTAGTACTGTGTGTACTACTACTACTACTCCAGACAGCTAGTACTGTGTGTACTACTACTACTACTCCAGACGGCTAGTACTGTGTGTACTGCTACTCCAGACAGCTAGTACTGTGTGTACTACTACTACTACTCCAGACGGCTAGTACTGTGTGTACTACTACTCCAGACGGCTAGTACTGTGTGTACTACTACTACTACTCCAGACGGCTAGTACTGTGTGTACTACTACTACTACTCCAGACGGCTAGTACTGTGTGTACTACTACTACTACTCCAGACAGCTAGTACTGTGTGTACTACTACTACTACTCCAGACAGCTAGTACTGTGTGTACTACTACTCCAGACAGCTAATACTGCGTGTACTACTACTACTACTCCAGACAGCTAGTACTGCGTGTACTACTACTACTACTCCAGACAGCTAGTACTGCGTGTACTACTACTACTACTCCAGACAGCTAGTACTGCGTGTACTACTACTACTACTCCAGACAGCTAGTACTGTGTGTACTACTACTACTACTCCAGACAGCTAGTACTGTGTGTACTACTACTACTACTCCAGACAGCTAGTACTGTGTGTACTACTACTCCAGACAGCTAATACTGCGTGTACTACTACTACTACTCCAGACAGCTAGTACTGTGTGTACTACTACTACTACTCCAGACAGCTAGTACTGTGTGTACTACTACTACTACTCCAGACGGCTAGTACTGTGTGTACTACTACTACTACTCCAGACAGCTAGTACTGTGTGTACTACTACTACTACTCCAGACAGCTAGTACTGTGTGTACTACTACTCCAGACAGCTAATACTGCGTGTACTACTACTACTACTCCAGACAGCTAGTACTGTGTGTACTACTACTACTACTCCAGACAGCTAGTACTGTGTGTACTACTACTACTACTCCAGACAGCTAGTACTGTGTGTACTACTACTCCAGACAGCTAATACTGCGTGTACTACTACTACTACTCCAGACAGCTAGTACTGTGTGTACTACTACTACTACTCCAGACAGCTAGTACTGTGTGTACTACTACTACTACTCCAGACAGCTAGTACTGTGTGTACTACTACTACTACTCCAGACAGCTAGTACTGTGTGTACTACTACTACTACTCCAGACGGCTAGTACTGTGTGTACTACTACTACTACTCCAGACAGCTAGTACTGTGTGTACTACTACTCCAGATAGCTAGTACTGTGTGTACTACTACTCCAGACAGCTAGTACTGCGTGTACTACTACTACTACTCCAGACAGCTAGTACTGTGTGTACTACTACTACTACTCCAGACAGCTAATACTGCGTGTAATACTACTACTACTCCAGACAGCTAGTACTGCATGTACTACTACTCCAGACAGCTAGTACTGTGTGTACTACTACTACTACTCCAGACGGCTAGTACTGTGTGTACTACTACTACTACTCCAGACAGCTAGTACTGCGTGTACTACTACTCCAGACAGCTAGTACTGTGTGTACTACTACTACTACTCCAGACGGCTAGTACTGTGTGTACTACTACTCCAGACAGCTAGTACTGCGTGTACTACTACTCCAGACCGCTAGTACTGCGTGTACTACTACTACTACTCCAGACAGCTAGTACTGTGTGTACTACTACTACTACTCCAGACAGCTAGTACTGCGTGTACTACTACTACTACTCCAGACAGCTAGTACTGTGTGTACTACTACTACTACTCCAGACAGCTAGTACTGCGTGTACTACTACTACTACTCCAGACAGCTAGTACTGTGTGTACTACTACTACTACTCCAGACGGCTAGTACTGTGTGTACTACTACTACTACTCCAGACAGCTAGTACTGTGTGTACTACTACTACTACTCCAGACGGCTAGTACTGTGTGTACTACTACTCCAGACAGCTAGTACTGTGTGTACTACTACTCCAGACAGCTAGTACTGTGTGTACTACTACTACTACTCCAGACAGCTAGTACTGTGTGTACTACTACTACTACTCCAGACGGCTAGTACTGTGTGTACTACTACTCCAGACAGCTAGTACTGTGTGTACTACTACTCCAGACAGCTAGTACTGCGTGTACTACTACTACTACTCCAGACAGCTAGTACTGTGTGTACTACTACT
>NC_133816.1:26299260-26301760 GCF_043250625.1 Sebastes fasciatus
CTGATATGTACTTAGTTACATGTCATGTCTAATACTGCTCTTTCTGTTTCTGATTGTAGTATTTGAAGTACTACTGCTTGTACTAATACTTCTACAGCCTGGAGTAACTCCTGTTATATAATCATCCTCTGACACTAGTAGATTAGAATCATTGACTTCACATCATGAATGAGTGAACAGCTAATCATGGATGTGTTAGCAGTACAAGTACATGCAGTACTACTAAGTGTTACCACTGACTCATGTGCAGCAGTGAGGTGGATGGACCGAGTACTAACATGTTGGTGTCCCTCCTCACATCCACAGGTCTAAACTGGCTCAGGTATGTGTGTGTGTGTGTGTGTGTGTGTGTGGAATGCAGCGTGTATGAACAGAAACCTGATCCATCCTAAGCCGATAGAAACACTGTGTTAATGTAGCGTTAATATCTGAATACTGGTTGATCACCAGTGCCGAACTGCAAGTCCCACAATGCATTGCATTGCAATGGGGGGTGGGTGGGTGCTGCGTGGCATGGATGGATTACTAATCAGGCCTACCGCTCAGAGCCTCTCGGTGAAATGATGTCAACATTTAGTTGTTGGAAAGACAATCTAGCGACCACAAAGAGACACAAAACAACCACAAAACAACCACAAAGAGACTCAAAACGACCACAAAGATTCAAAACAACCATTAAGAGACTCAAAACGACCACAAAGAGACTCAAAACGACCACAAAGATTCAAAACGACCACAAAGAGACTCAGAACAACTACAAAGAGACTAAAACAACTACAAAGAGACTAAAACAACCATTAAGAGACACAAAACAACCACAAAGATTCAAAACAACCATTAAGAGACTCAAAACGACCACAAAGAGACACAAAACAACCACAAAGATTCAAAACAACCATTAAGAGACTCAAAACGACCACAAAGATTCAAAACGACCACAAAGAGACTCAGAACAACTACAAAGAGACTAAAACAACTACAAAGAGACTAAAACAACCATTAAGAGACACAAAACAACCACAAAGATTCAAAACAACCATTAAGAGACTCAAAACGACCACAAAGATTCAAAACGACCACAAAGAGACTCAGAACAACTACAAAGAGACTAAAACAACTACAAAGAGACTAAAACAACCATTAAGAGACACAAAACAACCACAAAGATTCAAAACAACCATTAAGAGACTCAAAACGACCACAAAGAGACACAAAACAACACAAAGATTCAAAACAACCATTAAGAGACTCAAAACGACCACAAAGATTCAAAACGACCACAAAGAGACTCAGAACAACTACAAAGAGACTAAAACAACTACAAAGAGACTAAAACAACCATTAAGAGACACAAAACAACCACAAAGATTCAAAACAACCATTAAGAGACTCAAAACGACCACAAAGATTCAAAACGACCACAAAGAGACTCAGAACAACTACAAAGAGACTAAAACAACTACAAAGAGACTAAAACAACCATTAAGAGACACAAAACAACCACAAAGATTCAAAACAACCATTAAGAGACTCAAAACGACCACAAAGAGACACAAAACAACCACAAAGATTCAAAACGACCACAAAGAGACTCAGAACAACTACAAAGAGACTAAAACAACTACAAAGAGACTAAAACAACCATTAAGAGACTCAAAACGACCACAAAGATTCAAAACAACCATTAAGAGACTCAAAACGACCACAAAGAGACTCAAAACGACCACAAAGATTCAAAACGACCACAAAGAGACTCAGAACAACTACAAAGAGACTAAAACAACTACAAAGAGACTAAAACAACCATTAAGAGACACAAAACAACCACAAAGATTCAAAACAACCATTAAGAGACTCAAAACGACCACAAAGAGACACAAAACAACCACAAAGATTCAAAACAACCATTAAGAGACTCAAAACGACCACAAAGATTCAAAACGACCACAAAGAGACTCAGAACAACTACAAAGAGACTAAAACAACTACAAAGAGACTAAAACAACCATTAAGAGACACAAAACAACCACAAAGATTCAAAACAACCATTAAGAGACTCAAAACGACCACAAAGATTCAAAACGACCACAAAGAGACTCAGAACAACTACAAAGAGACTAAAACAACTACAAAGAGACTGAAACAACCATTAAGAGACACAAAACAACCACAAAGATTCAAAACAACCATTAAGAGACTCAAAACGACCACAAAGAGACACAAAACAACCACAAAGATTCAAAACAACCACAAAGAGACTCAGAACAACTACAAAGAGACTAAAACAACTACAAAGAGACTCAAACAACTACAAAGAGACTGAAACAAGACTTTATAGTAAAGTGAGGACATTATTAAGTGAGGACTTTATATATTAAAGTGAGGACACTCTGTCCGTCCTCACTACTTTAAGTTGCTGTCTGTAGGTTCAGACTTGACATCAGTTGAACACTTCCTTGTTTTCTACTTCCTAGGTGAGAGCGAGGGTGGAGGGGGGGGG
>NC_133816.1:26311732-26331732 GCF_043250625.1 Sebastes fasciatus
TTCTAATGTGTTCTCCTCTACTGTGTTCTCCTCTACTGTGTTCTCCTCTACTGTGTTCTACTGTGTTCTCCTCTACTGTGTTCTCCTCTACTGTGTTCTCCTCTACTGTGTTCTACTGTGTTCTCCTCTACTGTGTTCTCCTCTACTGTGTTCTCTCCTCTACTGTGTTCTCCTCTACTGTGTTCTAATGTGTTCTCCTCTACTGTGTTCTCCTCTACTGTGTTCTCCTCTACTGTGTTCTAATGTGTTCTCCTCTACTGTGTTCTCCTCTACTGTGTTCTCCTCTACTGTGTTCTAATGTGTTCTCCTCTACTGTGTTCTCCTCTACTGTGTTCTACTCTACTGTGTTCTCCTCTACTGTGTTCTCCTCTACTGTGTTCTCCTCTACTGTGTTCTCCTCTACTGTGTTCTCCTCTACTGTGTTCTCCTCTACTGTATTCTAATGTGTTCTCCTCTACTGTGTTCTACTCTACTGTATTCTAATGTGTTCTCCTCTACTGTGTTCTCCTCTACTGTGTTCTCCTCTACTGTGTTCTAATGTGTTCTCCTCTACTGTGTTCTCCTCTACTGTGTTCTCCTCTACTGTGTTCTCCTCTACTGTGTTCTCCTCTACTGTGTTCTCCTCTACTGTGTTCTCCTCTACTGTATTCTAATGTGTTCTCCTCTACTGTGTTCTACTCTACTGTATTCTAATGTGTTCTCCTCTACTGTGTTCTCCTCTACTGTGTTCTAATGTGTTCTCCTCTACTGTGTTCTCCTCTACTGTGTTCTCCTCTACTGTGTTCTAATGTGTTCTCCTCTACTGTGTTCTCCTCTACTGTGTTCTCCTCTACTGTGTTCTAATGTGTTCTCCTCTACTGTGTTCTCCTCTACTGTGTTCTCCTCTACTGTGTTCTCCTCTACTGTGTTCTAATGTGTTCTCCTCTACTGTGTTCTCCTCTACTGTGTTCTCCTCTACTGTGTTCTAATGTGTTCTCCTCTACTGTGTTCTCCTCTACTGTGTTCTACTCTACTGTGTTCTCCTCTACTGTGTTCTCCTCTACTGTGTTCTCCTCTACTGTGTTCTCCTCTACTGTGTTCTCCTCTACTGTGTTCTCCTCTACTGTGTTCTCCTCTACTGTATTCTAATGTGTTCTCCTCTACTGTGTTCTACTCTACTGTATTCTACTGTGTTCTCCTCTACTGTGTTCTCCTCTACTGTGTTCTAATGTGTTCTCCTCTACTGTGTTCTCCTCTACTGTGTTCTCCTCTACTGTGTTCTCCTCTACTGTGTTCTCCTCTACTGTGTTCTCCTCTACTGTGTTCTCCTCTACTGTATTCTAATGTGTTCTCCTCTACTGTGTTCTACTCTACTGTATTCTAATGTGTTCTCCTCTACTGTGTTCTCCTCTACTGTGTTCTAATGTGTTCTCCTCTACTGTGTTCTCCTCTACTGTGTTCTCCTCTACTGTGTTCTAATGTGTTCTCCTCTACTGTGTTCTCCTCTACTGTGTTCTCCTCTACTGTGTTCTAATGTGTTCTCCTCTACTGTGTTCTCCTCTACTGTGTTCTAATGTGTTCTCCTCTACTGTGTTCTCCTCTACTGTGTTCTAATGTGTTCTCCTCTACTGTGTTCTCCTCTACTGTGTTCTACTCTACTGTGTTCTCCTCTACTGTGTTCTCCTCTACTGTGTTCTCCTCTACTGTGTTCTCCTCTACTGTGTTCTCCTCTACTGTGTTCTCCTCTACTGTATTCTAATGTGTTCTCCTCTACTGTGTTCTACTCTACTGTATTCTAATGTGTTCTCCTCTACTGTGTTCTCCTCTACTGTGTTCTCCTCTACTGTGTTCTAATGTGTTCTCCTCTACTGTGTTCTCCTCTACTGTGTTCTCCTCTACTGTGTTCTCCTCTACTGTGTTCTCCTCTACTGTGTTCTCCTCTACTGTGTTCTCCTCTACTGTATTCTAATGTGTTCTCCTCTACTGTGTTCTACTCTACTGTATTCTAATGTGTTCTCCTCTACTGTGTTCTCCTCTACTGTGTTCTAATGTGTTCTCCTCTACTGTGTTCTCCTCTACTGTGTTCTCCTCTACTGTGTTCTAATGTGTTCTCCTCTACTGTGTTCTCCTCTACTGTGTTCTCCTCTACTGTGTTCTAATGTGTTCTCCTCTACTGTGTTCTCCTCTACTGTGTTCTCCTCTACTGTGTTCTCCTCTACTGTGTTCTAATGTGTTCTCCTCTACTGTGTTCTCCTCTACTGTGTTCTCCTCTACTGTGTTCTAATGTGTTCTCCTCTACTGTGTTCTCCTCTACTGTGTTCTACTCTACTGTGTTCTCCTCTACTGTGTTCTCCTCTACTGTGTTCTCCTCTACTGTGTTCTCCTCTACTGTGTTCTCCTCTACTGTGTTCTCCTCTACTGTGTTCTCCTCTACTGTATTCTAATGTGTTCTCCTCTACTGTGTTCTACTCTACTGTATTCTACTGTGTTCTCCTCTACTGTGTTCTCCTCTACTGTGTTCTAATGTGTTCTCCTCTACTGTGTTCTCCTCTACTGTGTTCTCCTCTACTGTGTTCTCCTCTACTGTGTTCTCCTCTACTGTGTTCTCCTCTACTGTGTTCTCCTCTACTGTATTCTAATGTGTTCTCCTCTACTGTGTTCTACTCTACTGTATTCTAATGTGTTCTCCTCTACTGTGTTCTCCTCTACTGTGTTCTAATGTGTTCTCCTCTACTGTGTTCTCCTCTACTGTGTTCTCCTCTACTGTGTTCTAATGTGTTCTCCTCTACTGTGTTCTCCTCTACTGTGTTCTCCTCTACTGTGTTCTAATGTGTTCTCCTCTACTGTGTTCTCCTCTACTGTGTTCTCCTCTACTGTGTTCTACTCTACTGTATTCTAATGTGTTCTCCTCTACTGTGTTCTCCTCTACTGTGTTCTACTCTACTGTGTTCTCCTCTACTGTGTTCTACTCTACTGTGTTCTACTCTACTGTGTTCTAATGTGTTCTACTCTACTGTATTCTAATGTGTTCTCCTCTACTGTGTTCTACTCTACTGTGTTCTCCTCTACTGTGTTCTACTCTACTGTGTTCTACTCTACTGTGTTCTACTGTGTTCTCCTCTACTGTGTTCTCCTCTACTGTGTTCTAATGTGTTCTCCTCTACTGTGTTCTCCTCTACTGTGTTCTCCTCTACTGTGTTCTAATGTGTTCTCCTCTACTGTGTTCTCCTCTACTGTGTTCTCCTCTACTGTGTTCTAATGTGTTCTCCTCTACTGTGTTCTCCTCTACTGTGTTCTACTCTACTGTGTTCTCCTCTACTGTGTTCTCCTCTACTGTGTTCTCCTCTACTGTGTTCTACTCTACTGTGTTCTCCTCTACTGTGTTCTCCTCTACTGTGTTCTCCTCTACTGTGTTCTAATGTGTTCTCCTCTACTGTGTTCTAATGTGTTCTCCTCTACTGTGTTCTCCTCTACTGTGTTCTAATGTGTTCTCCTCTACTGTGTTCTCCTCTACTGTGTTCTACTCTACTGTGTTCTCCTCTACTGTGTTCTCCTCTACTGTGTTCTACTCTACTGTGTTCTCCTCTACTGTGTTCTCCTCTACTGTGTTCTAATGTGTTCTCCTCTACTGTGTTCTAATGTGTTCTCCTCTACTGTGTTCTCCTCTACTGTGTTCTACTCTACTGTGTTCTCCTCTACTGTGTTCTCCTCTACTGTGTTCTCCTCTAATGTGTTCTCCTCTACTGTGTTCTACTCTACTGTGTTCTCCTCTACTGTGTTCTACTCTACTGTATTCTAATGTGTTCTCCTCTACTGTGTTCTCCTCTACTGTGTTCTCCTCTACTGTGTTCTCCTCTACTGTGTTCTACTCTACTGTGTTCTACTCTACTGTGTTCTACTGTGTTCTCCTCTACTGTGTTCTACTCTACTGTGTTCTACTCTACTGTGTTCTACTGTGTTCTACTGTGTTCTCCTCTACTGTATTCTAATGTGTTCTCCTCTACTCTGTTCTCCTCTACTGTGTTCTACTGTGTTCTACTGTTCTCCTCTATTGTGTTCTAATGTGTTCTCCTCTACTGTGTTCTCCTCTACTGTGTTCTACTGTGTTCTCCTGTGTTCTACTCTACTGTGTTCTACTGTGTTCTACTGTGTTCTCCTCTACTGTATTCTAATGTGTTCTCCTCTACTCTGTTCTCCTCTACTGTGTTCTACTGTGTTCTACTGTTCTCCTCTATTGTGTTCTAATGTGTTCTCCTCTACTGTGTTCTCCTCTACTGTGTTCTACTGTGTTCTCCTGTGTTCTACTCTACTGTGTTCTCCTGTGTTCTACTCTACTGTGTTCTCCTGTGTTCTACTCTACTGTGTTCTACTGTGTTCTCCTGTGTTCTACTGTGTTCTCCTCTACTGTGTTCTCCTGTGTTCTCCTGTGTTCTCCTGTGTTCTACTCTACTGTGTTCTACTGTGTTCTCCTGTGTTCTACTCTACTGTGTTCTACTGTGTTCTCCTGTGTTCTACTCTACTGTGTTCTACTGTGTTCTCCTGTGTTCTCCTCTACTGTGTTCTACTGTGTTCTACTGTGTTCTACTCTACTGTGTTCTACTGTGTTCTCCTGTGTTCTACTGTGTTCTCCTCTACTGTGTTCTACTCTACTGTGTTCTACTCTACTGTGTTCTACTGTGTTCTCCTGTGTTCTCCTCTACTGTGTTCTACTCTACTGTGTTCTACTGTGTTCTACTGTGTTCTACTCTACTGTGTTCTACTGTGTTCTCCTGTGTTCTACTGTGTTCTCCTCTACTGTGTTCTACTCTACTGTGTTCTACTCTACTGTGTTCTACTCTACTGTGTTCTCCCGTGTTCTACTCTACTGTGTTCTCCTCTACTGTGTTCTACTGTGTTCTACTCTACTGTGTTCTACTGTGTTCTCCCGTGTTCTACTGTGTTCTCCTCTACTGTGTTCTACTCTACTGTGTTCTACTCTACTGTGTTCTACTCTACTGTGTTCTCCCGTGTTCTACTCTACTGTGTTCTCCTCTACTGTGTTCTACTGTGTTCTACTCTACTGTGTTCTACTGTGTTCTATATAGATCTATAGAATATAGAAGATGGTGATTAAATGTAGAAATAGAAACAGAAAGAGAAGAAGTGTTATAGATGCAGTCAGTAGAGTTCAGTAGAGTTCAGTAGAGTTCAGTAGAGATCAGTAGAGTTCAGTAGAGATCAGTAGAGATCAGTAGAGTTCAGTAGAGTTCAGTAGAGATCAGTAGAGTTCAGTAGAGTTCAGTAGAGATCAGTAGAGATCAGTAGAGTTCAGTAGAGTTCAGTAGAGTTCAGTAGAGATCAGTAGAGTTCAGTAGAGATCAGTAGAGTTCAGTAGAGATCAGTAGAGATCAGTAGAGATCAGTAGAGATCAGTAGAGTTCAGTAGAGTTCAGTAGAGATCAGTAGAGATCAGTAGAGATCAGTAGAGATCAGTAGAGTTCAGTAGAGATCAGTATAGATCAGTAGAGTTCAGTAGAGATCAGTAGAGATCAGTAGAGATCAGTAGAGATCAGTATAGATCAGTAGAGTTCAGTAGAGATCAGTAGAGATCAGTAGAGTTCAGTAGAGATCAGTATAGATCAGTAGAGTTCAGTAGAGATCAGTAGAGATCAGTAGAGTTCAGTAGAGATCAGTAGAGTTCAGTAGAGATCAGTATAGATCAGTAGAGTTCAGTAGAGTTCAGTAGAGATCAGTAGAGATCAGTAGAGTTCAGTAGAGATCAGTAGAGATCAGTAGAGTTCAGTAGAGATCAGTAGAGTTCAGTAGAGATCAGTAGAGTTCAGTAGAGATCAGTAGAGTTCAGTAGAGATCAGTAGAGATCAGTAGAGATCAGTAGAGTTCAGTAGAGTTCAGTAGAGATCAGTAGAGTTCAGTAGAGTTCAGTAGAGATCAGATAAACACAGATGAGTGAGTAAACACTCTGATTCATTTTTGGTGTTTTTAGTTTATTTATTTGTAATAAATATACTAAATGCTAGAGATGTTTACATTTATTATTTCTATAACTGTGTAAAAAATTGTGTAGATTATTATTTAATTATATAATTGTGTAAATAAATGTGTAAATGTTTTATTATATGTGTAAATGATTTATTATATGTGTAAATGATTTTGTATTTATATAATTGTGTAAATAAATGTGTAAATGTTTTATTATATGTGTTAGTGATTTATTATTTCTATAAAAAGACACATTCCTTCACAGCAGCCTGTCACTCAGCCTCAGGCCCCGCCCCCCTGAGGTGAGTGACAGCTCGGACAGCCAGTCAGAGGGCTCGGAGTGGGCGGGGCCTCGGTGTAACCTGACACCGTGTCTCTGAGGGGGCGGGGCCTCCGGCTGCTTTTCTCTCAACTTTTCTCTGTTGTTCTGATCCGAACCGAGCAGAACCGAGCTGGACCGAACAGAACCGAGCTGGACCGAACAGAACCGAGCTGGACCGAACAGAACCGAGCAGAACCGAGCTGGACCGAACAGAACCGAGCTGACCCGAGCTGACCGGTCCGGTTAACCTCAGCTGTTCACCGGGTTCTATCCGGGTTCGGGCCTGTAAGTGTGTTTGTTTCGGACCCCCACCGACCCGTCTCCGCTCCGCAGGCCGCCTCTCAGAGCTCCTCTCCGGCCTCGCAGCCGCCGCGCCCCGCCGGTCCTCCGGTCCTCCGGTCCTCTGGAGGAATGGAGCGATGAGAGCAGCCGAGAGGAGCCGAGAGGAGGACTAGAAGACCCGGGGACCTCCGGAGAGCAGCCCGGCTCCAGCGGATCTTCCTCCGGGAACTTCTGCGTGTTGTGGGAACTTCTCCTGCTCCGGGTCCAGAGGGTCGAAGGTTCGAAGGTTCGAAGCTTCGAAGGTTCGAAGGTCCCAGGCGTCCATCTTGGAAACTTTTTTGCTTCTTTCTCCTCCGGAACCAGAACCAGAACCAGAACCAGAACCAGAACCAGATTCAGAACCAGAATCAGAACAAGCGACACCAGAACCAGAACCAGCGGCTCCTTCACTCTCTGGGCTTCAATGAGGCGCGTGCACCCGGCTGAGAGCGCGCCCAGCTGACGGCCAGTGATCGGTGATCGATAGGTGTGATCGGTTCTGGACGGACTGGTCGGGTTCGGGTCTGACCGGGTCTGGATTTGGTTGTTCCGGGTGGGATGGAGGTGCAGAGGGGGCTGCGGGTCCCTGTGGCCCCGGGACGGACCTCCTCCTGCTGGCTGCTACTGCTACTACTGACCTGCTGCCGGGCCGAAGAGGGTGAGTTACCCTACTGGGCCCTACTGGGCCGTACTGGGCCCTACTGGGCCGTACTGGGCCCTACTGGGCCGTACTGGGCCCTACTGGTCCCTACTGGTCCCTACTGGGCCATACTGGTCCCTACTGGTCCCTACTGGTCCCTACTGGGCCACACTGGTCCCTACTGGGCCCTACTGGTCCCTACTGGTCCATACTGGGCCCTACTGGTCCCTACTGGTCCCTACTGGGCCCTACTGGTCCCTACTGGGCCCTACTGGTCCCTACTGGTCCATACTGGTCCATACTCACTTTATACTGGTCCATACTCACTTTATACTGGTCCATACTCACTTTATACTGGTCCATACTGGTCCATACTCACTTTATACTGGTCCATACTCACTTTATACTGGTCCATACTGGTCCATACTCACTTTATACTGGTCCATACTCACTTTATACTGGTCCATACTGGTCCATACTCACTTTATACTGGTCCATACTGGTCCATACTCACTTTATACTGGTCATACTCACTTTATACTGGTCATACTCACTTTATACTGGTCCATACTCACTTTATACTGGTCCATACTGGTCCATACTCACTTTATACTGGTCCATACTGGTCCATACTCACTTTATACTGGTCCATACTCACTTTATACTGGTCCATACTGGTCCATACTCACTTTATACTGGTCATACTCACTTTATACTGGTCCATACTCACTTTATACTGGTCCCTACTGGTCCATACTGGTCCATACTCACTTTATACTGGTCCATACTCACTTTATACTGGTCCATACTGGTCCATACTCACTTTATACTGGTCCATACTCACTTTATACTGGTCCATACTCACTTTATACTGGTCCATACTGGTCCATACTCACTTTATACTGGTCATACTCACTTTATACTGGTCATACTCACTTTATACTGGTCCATACTCACTTTATACTGGTCCATACTGGTCCATACTCACTTTATACTGGTCATACTCACTTTATACTGGTCCATACTCACTTTATACTGGTCCATACTGGTCCATACTCACTTTTTACTGGTCCATACTCACTTTATACTGGTCCATACTCACTTTATACTGGTCCATACTGGTCCATACTCACTTTATACTGGTCCATACTCACTTTATACTGGTCCATACTGGTCCATACTCACTTTATACTGGTCCATACTCACTTTATACTGGTCCATACTCACTTTATACTGGTCCATACTCACTTTATACTGGTCCATACTGGTCCATACTCACTTTATACTGGTCATACTCACTTTATACTGGTCCATACTCACTTTATACTGGTCCATACTGGTCCATACTCACTTTTTACTGGTCCATACTCACTTTATACTGGTCCATACTCACTTTATACTGGTCCATACTGGTCCATACTCACTTTATACTGGTCCATACTCACTTTATACTGGTCATACTCACTTTATACTGGTCATACTCATTTTATACTGGTCCATACTCACTTTATACTGGTCCATACTGGTCCATACTCACTTTATACTGGTCCACACTCACTTTATACTGGTCCATACTGGTCCATACTCACTTTATACTGGTCCATACTGGTCCATACTCACTTTATACTGGTCATACTCACTTTATACTGGTCCATACTCACTTTATACTGGTCCATACTGGTCCATACTCACTTTATACTGGTCCATACTCATTTTATACTGGTCCATACTCACTTTATACTGGTCCATACTCACTTTATACTGGTCCATACTGGTCCATACTCACTTTATACTGGTCCATACTGGTCCATACTCACTTTATACTGGTCGTACTCATTTTATGCTGGTCCATACTCACTTTATACTGGTCCATACTCACTTTATACTGGTCATACTCACTTTATACTGGTCCATACTCACTTTATACTGGTCATACTAACTTTATACTGGTCCATACTCACTTTATACTGGTCATACTCACTTTATACTGGTCCATACTCACTTTATACTGGTCATACTAACTTTATACTGGTCATACTCACTTTATACTGGTCATACTAACTTTATACTGGTCATACTAACTTTATACTGGTCATACTAACTTTATACTGGTCATACTCACTTTATACTGGTCATACTAACTTTATACTGGTCATACTCACTTTATACTGGTCATACTAACTTTATACTGGTCCATACTCACTTTATACTGGTCATACTAACTTTATACTGGTCATACTCACTTTATACTGGTCCATACTCACTTTATACTGGTCATACTAACTTTATACTGGTCCATACTCACTTTATACTGGTCATACTCACTTTATACTGGTCCATACTCACTTTATACTGGTCATACTAACTTTATACTGGTCATACTCACTTTATACTGGTCATACTAACTTTATACTGGTCATACTCACTTTATACTGGTCCATACTCACTTTATACTGGTCATACTAACTTTATACTGGTCATACTCACTTTATACTGGTCATACTCACTTAATACTGGTCCATACTCACTTAATACTGGTCCATACTCATTTTATACTGGTCCATACTCACTTTATACTGGTCCATACTCATTTTATACTGGTCCATACTCACTTTATACTGGTCCATACTCACTTTATACTGGTCCATACTCATTTTATACTGGTCCATACTCACTTTATACTGGTCCATACTCACTTTATACTGGTCCATACTCACTTTATACTGGTCCATACTCACTTAATACTGGTCCATACTCACTTTATACTGGTCCATACTCATTTTATACTGGTCCATACTCACTTTATACTGGTCCATACTCACTTTATACTGGTCCATACTCACTTAATACTGGTCCATACTCACTTAATACTGGTCCATACTCACTTTATACCCAGTTTAACCCAGTTTAAACTGGTCCCAGTTGGTTCCTCGGTTCTGTTCATCACATATTAGTGGAATGTTAAAACTTGTTGTCTCTAATGTTCAGTTTCATTCTGCTTTTCTTTAATCAAAATATTTCAACTTTTTTCTTGAGTTATTTAGATTTTCTCTCTAAATATTGTGACGTTTCTTCCTGTAAGATGTTGGTCTTTTAGTTACCTGCTGGTAGACTAGATCTACCAACCTACCTATCTACCAACTTACCAACCTACCTACCTACCAACTTACCTACCTATCTATCTACCTATCTACCAACCTACCAACTTACCAACCTACCTATCTACCAACTTACTAACCTACCTACCTACCAACTTACCAACCTACCTACCTACCAACCTACCAACCTACCTACCTACCAACTTACCTACCTATCTATCTACCTATCTACCAACCTACCAACTTACCAACCTACCTATCTACCAACTTACCAACCTACCTACCTACCAACTTACCAACCTACCAACCTACCTATCTACCAACCTACCAACTTACCAACCTACCTATCTACCAACTTACCAACCTACCTACCTACCAACTTACCAACCTACCTACCTACCAACTTACCAACCTACCTACCAACCTACCAACTTACCTACCTACCTACCTACCTACCAACTTACCTACCTACCTACCTACCTACCTACCTACCTACCAACTTACCTACCTACCTACCAACTTACCAACCTACCTACCTACCAACTTACCTACCTATCTATCTACCTATCTACCTACCTACCAACTTACCTATCTACCTACCTACCTATCTACCTATAAATCTACCTACCTACCTACCTACCAACTTACCTATCTACCTATCTACCTACCAACCTACCTTTCTTCCAACCTACCTACCTACCTACCTACCTACCTACCAACTTACCTACCAACTTACCTACCTACCTATCTATCTACCTATCTACCTACCAACCTACCTACCTACCTACCTACCAACCTACCTACCAACTTACCAACCTACCTACCAATCTACCTACCAACCTACCAACTTACCAACCTACCTACCAATCTACCTACCTACCTATCTATCTACCTATCTATGAATCTACCTACCTACCAACTTACCAACCTACCTACCAATCTACCTACCTACCTATCTATCTACCTATCTACCAATCTACCTACCAACCTACCAACTTACCAACCTACCTACCAATCTACCTACCTACCTATCTATCTACCTACCTACCAATCTACCTACCAACCTACCAACTTACCAACCTACCTACCAATCTACCTACCTACCTATCTATCTACCTATCTACCAATCTACTTACCAACCTACCTACCTACCTACCAATCTATCTACCTACCTATCTATCTACCTACCTACCAATCTACCTACCTCCATCTAGACTCTGAGTTAAAGGCTCACTTCACTGAGACCATCAGCTGGTATTAGAGACCACACACACACACACACACACACACACACACACACACACACACACACACAGTAACACATAGTAACACACACACACACACACACACACACACACACACACACACACACACACACACACACACAGTAACACATAGTAACACACACACACACACACATACACAGTAACACACACACACACACACACACACACAGTAACACACACTATAAACAGGGTATCTGCTGATAAGAGTGCATGACGAGGACACGGAAATTACCACGGCAACGCCGGTGGGATGTTTATATAAGACACACTGTGTGTGTGTGTGTGTGTGTGTGTGTGTGTGGTTTCTAAAAGCATCTAAAACACAGTGAGATATAATAGTCTCAGGCTGTGATGTTGATTAGTAACGTGTATATATATATATATATACAGTATGTATCCATAGAGTCTGTATGTGTGTATTCAGTGAAGTTGTTTAGTTCAGATTGATAGACGTGTATCCATATGTGTGTATATATATATATATATATATATATATAATAACTGGAAAAACAAAGTAGTAAACTTGTGTTCAGTGGATTATTTCTCTGTTGTATCAATGCTAATGGTGATGCTAATGCTAATGGTGATGCTAATGCTAATGGTCATTGTATTCTACATGGTTGAAAGCCTGTTTATTGACCTTCACAATGATGTCACACTTGTAAGGATCATGTATTTGTGGGATGAGCAGCACAGCTGATGATGTGGGGAGCCCCGGTGCCGATGGTAAACAGTGTATTCTCCTGTTGGTGTTGACTCTTGTTGTGAGTTGTTTGGTGGATGATTGAACTCTCTATCAGTAACAAGGAACAAACAAGACATATTGATTGATTGAATCCACCGTCAGGAGCCTCAGTAGAGGTGGAAGATCCATACGCAGCCACAACAGCCTGGCACCTCCTCCTCATGCTGGTCACCAACCTGGTCACACGTTGCTGTGGGATGGCGTTCCATTCCTCAACCAGGATTGGTTGCAGGTCAGCCAGCGTGGTTGTGTTGGTCACTCTAACACGTTCAGCACGCCCAAGCTGATCCCACATGTTGAACTGGGTTGAGGTGTGGACTCTTGGCAGGCCGTTCCATTCTCTCTCCTCCCACATTGTGGAGGTAGTCTGTGATAACCCTGGCTCTGTGGGGGGGGGCGTTGTTTCTTGGAGGATGAAGTTAGGTCCCAGATTGTGGAGATATGGGATCACCACTGGCTGCAGAATCTCATCCTGATATCTCCCTGCATTGAGATGGCCTTCAATGATGACAAGCCTTGTTTTGCCAGTGAGGGAGATGCCCCCCCCCCCCCACACCATGACACTGCCCCCACCAAAAGCTGTTACTCCATCGGTTCAACAATCAGCATAGCGTTCTCCACGTCGTCTCCATACTTTGACCTGCCCTCCAACTTTAACAGACAGAACCTGGACTCATCACTGAACATGACATTCCCCCACATGTTCAGGTTCCATTGTCTGTGTTGGAGACACCAGCGCCAACGGGCCTGACGGTGAAGGGCAGTCATTGCAGGCTTCCTGGTAGCCTTATGAGAATACACTGTTTACCATCGGCAGAGCATTTTGGAACATTGTTCTTGGGCACTACCCACATCATCAGCTGTGCTGCTCATCCCACAAATACATGATCCTTACAAGTGTGACATCATTGTGAAGGTAAATAAACAGGCTTTCAACCATGTAGAATACAATGACCATTAGCATTAGCATCACCATTAGCATTGATACAACAGAGAAATAATCCACCAAACACAAGTTTACTACTTTGTTTTTCCAGTTTATACATATATATATACACATATATATATATATGTATGTATATATATATATATGTGTATATGTATATATATGTGTGTATATATATATATATATATATGTGTGTATATGTATATATATATATGTGTATATGTATATATATATATATGTGTATATGTATATATATGTGTGTGTATATATATATATATATGTGTGTATATGTATATATATATATGTGTATATGTATATATACATATGTGTATATGTATATATATATATATGTGTATATGTATATATATATATACACACACATATATATATATATATACACACATATATATATATGTGTGTGTGTATATATATATATATATATAGATGGTGTCATGGTGAGTAGATGACAGTATTTAGTACTCTCTGTGAGTACCTTTAGAAGTACTGAGGCTGAATACCAGCCCTGATCACATGACATCACCATGACATCACTGAGAGGTGTTCAGGTGCAGCGGGACATCAGACACCTGAACCTGTGATGATGCTGTAGGGAGGACACCTGAGAGACGTCTGACCTTTGACCTTTCTGTCTCTACCTGTCTGTCTCTCAGAGGTGCTGGTCAACACCCGGTTGGAGACGTCTGACCTCCGGTGGACGAGCCACCCGTCTGATGATCCTCAGGTACTCGGTCCGTTAGCTCCCCGCTAACATTTACCATTGATTTCAATGCAGCATGCTAACCGCTGTCCCTCTCTGCAGTGGGAGGAAGTGAGCGCGGTGGACGACGAGTCCAACAGCGTGCGGACGTATGAGATCTGCACGCCCAACAGTCCGTCCTCCTATTGGCTGAGGACCCGCTGGATCCCACGGCGGGCGGCGACCACGCTCTACGTGGAGATTCGGTAGGTTGGTTGACCTTCAGATCGGCTGTGTTCTGTGTGATCGGGTCCTGATCGGGTACTGATCGGGTACTGATCGGTGATCAATACTCCCTCAGGTTCAGCATGATGGAGTGTTCCAGTCTCAACCAGCGCCACTGTAAAGAGACCTTCAACCTGTTCTACTACCAGTCCGACGCCGACGAGGCCACGCCCGCCCACCCGGCCTGGATGGAGAACCCGTACGTCAAAGTGGCCACGGTGGCGTCGGACCACCTGATCGACGCGTCCAGGCGAGGCGAGAAGCGCTCCAACCTCAAGCTGCTGCGCCTGGAGCCTCTGCGGGGGGCGGGGCTCTACCTGGCCTTCCAGAGTCAGGGCGCCTGCATGGCGCTGCTCTCCGTACGCGTCTTCTACAGGAAGTGCCTGCCCCTCAGCCGCGCCTTCGCCTCCTTCCCCGAAACCGTCCCGCACTCGCTGGTGGAGCAGGTAACCGCCCCGTATCCACGGTAACGGCCGGGCTCAGTACCCGGGACGCCAAAAAACACAGACACACAGTAACAGGTTTTATTTTGAAAGGTCAAAATCGCCTCCACATAGAGTTACTGTTATTGTTTTTCAAAATAAAAGCTTCATCATTTAGTTCATAGAATAAAGGTATTGTCATTTATTTTACAAAAATAAAAGTATTATCGTTTTGTTTACAAAATAAAAGTATTATTTAATTTACAAAAATAAAAGTATCAATTTATTTACAAAAATAAAAGTATCATTTTGTGACTACAGTATTTCCATTTAGCATACAAAATAAAACTGAACTTTTTTTTCGCAGAATCAAAGCCTCATTTACAAAGTAAAAGCTTCATTATATAGTTTACAAAGTAAAAGTATTGTGATAGTTAAATAGCACCATTTCTATTATTTACAGGCTTTTATTTTGAAATGCATGTGTGTGTTGCAGGCTCAGGGTGTGTGTGTGGAGAACGCTGTGACGCCGCCCGGCGAGCAGTCGCGACCCCCCAGCATGCTCTGCGGCGAGGACGGGCAGTGGGTGGGGCAGCCGACATCCAGCTGCGCCTGTCGCCCCGGATACGAGGCCGGCGAGACCGACGTGCGCTGTCGAGGTGAGTTTACAAAATAAAAGCACTGTCGTTTAACTTGACTCGACTCAGACTTGAAGCACCTGGAGACTCGTTGAGACGTGAACGTTCTCCAGTAGAACATATATCATTTATTTAACAAAATAAAAGCACTGTCACTGGGTTTACAAAGTAAAAGCACCGTCATTGAGTTAAACCTTGATGGCGTTCCTTTAATCACGCTCCGACTGCATCAGGACGAGTCATGCTGGCGTGTCGCTGAACGAACACACAGACAGTTTGGTTGTCCAAGCTTCCTGTTATTCTTTCTGAGGTCAGAGGTCAGCTGACTGCAACCAGGAAGTGTTACAGCGGGGCGACAACCAGCCGGGGGGTCGCCGCTGCTTCTGGTTAACACACGCACACACACACACACACACACACACACACACACACACACACACACACAGAGGAGGGCGGTGAAAGTCTGAAAGCCTGGCTGAGTGACAAGGTCAGAGGTCAACTTCTGCTTAAGCTGCCTGTGTGTGTGTGTGTGTGCGTGCGCGCTTGGCGGGAGATGGCAGTGATGACATCATGGCAGCACTTTCCACATCCTGTTGAAGCCAAGGTCACTTCCTGTCTCTCATTGTCTCTGTGAGGCTGCTCTCCTCCCTCGTCTGTCTCTCTCTCCGTCTCCAGGAAATCAAATCCTCCTAAATTTAACTAGGAGTCTGGTGGAGTTCTTAAATCCTCCTAATTTAACTAGGAGTCTGGTGGAGTTCTTAAATCCTCCTAATTTAACTAGGAGTCTGGTGGAGTTCTTAAATGTTCCTAATTTAACTAGAAGTCTGGTGGAGTTCTTAAATGTTCCTAATTTAACTAGGAGTCTGGTGGAGTTCTTAAATCCTCCTAATTTAACTAGGAGTCTGGTGGAGTTCTTAAATGTTCCTAATTTAACTAGGAGTCTGGTGGAGTTCTTAAATGTTCCTAATTTAACTAGGAGTCTGGTGGAGTTCTTAAATGTTCCTAATTTAACTAGGAGTCTGGTGGAGTTCTTAAATCCTCCTAATTTAACTAGGAGTCTGGTGGAGTTCCTAAATCCTCCTAATTTAACTAGGAGTCTGGTGGAGTTCTTAAATGTTCCTAATTTAACTAGGAGTCTGGTGGAGTTCTTAAATGTTCCTAATTTAACTAGGAGTCTGGTGGAGTTCTTAAATGTTCCTAATTTAACTAGGAGTCTGGTGGAGTTCTTAAATGTTCCTAATTTAACTAGGAGTCTGGTGGAGTTCCTAAATCCTCCTAATTTAACTAGAAGTCTGGTGGAGTTCTTAAATGTTCCTAATTTAACTAGGAGTCTGGTGGAGTTCCTAAATCCTCCTAATTTAACTAGAAGTCTGGTGGAGTTCTTAAATGTTCCTAATTTAACTAGGAGTCTGGTGGAGTTCTTAAATGTTCCTAATTTAACTAGGAGTCTGGTGGAGTGATGCTAATGCTAATGCTAACCCTGTGTCTCTGGGTGGAGTTCTTAAATGTTCCTAATTTAACTAGGAGTCTGGTGGAGTTCTTAAATGTTCCTAATTTAACTAGGAGTCTGGTGGAGTTCTTAAATGTTCCTAATTTAACTAGGAGTCTGGTGGAGTTCCTAAATCCTCCTAATTTAACTAGGAGTCTGGTGGAGTTCTTAAATGTTCCTAAATTTAACTAGGAGTCTGGTGGAGTTCCTAAATCCTCCTAATTTAACTAGAAGTCTGGTGGAGTTCTTAAATGTTCCTAATTTAACTAGGAGTCTGGTGGAGTTCTTAAATGTTCCTAATTTAACTAGGAGTCTGGTGGAGTTCTTAAATGTTCCTAATTTAACTAGGAGTCTGGTGGAGTGATGCTAATGCTAATGCTAACCCTGTGTCTCTGCAGCGTGTCCGTCCCGTCAGTTTAAGGCGGGTTCTGGTCCAGGTGGGTGTAGCCCGTGTCCAGCCAGAAGTGACACTCGGATCCCTGGCTCCGCCTACTGCCCGTGTCTCCCCGGTAACCACCGACCTGACTCCGACCCGCCGCACGCCGCCTGCACAAGTAAGACTTCATTTCTTCTCCCTGACTCCTAGTCCTTCCATTTCCCATCATGCAACAGATGATGTCGCTGTGACATCATCACGGCCCCTCTGACCTCTGACCTCTGACCCCCAGGCCCCCCCTCTGCTCCCCGCTCCATTGTGAGTCAGATCAACGACACCTCGGTGACTCTGGAGTGGAGCGAGCCGCTGGACCGAGGAGGACGAGGAGACCTGGACTACCGGGTCCTCTGCTCCATCTGTGGGACCGCCTCCTCCACCAAGGTACCAGGACCACTAGACCAGAACCACTGGAACAGAACCACTAGACCAGAACCACTAGACCAGTAAGACCAGAACCACTAGACCAGCTAGACCAGAACTGCTGGACCAGAACCACTAGACCAGAACCACTAGACCAGCTAGACCAGAACCACTAGACCAGAACCACTAGACCAGCTAGACCAGAACCACTAGACCAGATAGACCAAAACCACAGAGACCAGTTAGAACAGAACCAGACGCCCCTCCAGTCTCCTCCCTGACTCCGCCCCCTCCAGTCTCCTCCCCTGACTCCGCCCCCTCCAGTCTCCTCCCCTGACTCCGCCCTCTCCAGTCTCCTCCCCTGACTCCGCCCCCTCCAGTCTCCTCCCCTGACTCCGCCCCCTCCAGTCTCCTCCCCTGACTCCGCCCCCTTCAGTCTCCTCCCTGACTCCGCCCCCTCCAGTCTCCTCCCTGACTCCGCCTCCTCCCTGACTCCGCCCCCTCCAGTCTCCTCCCTGACTCCGCCTCCTCCCTGACTCCGCCCCCTCCCGTCTCCTCCCTGACTCCGCCCCCTCCAGTCTCCTCCCCTGACTCCGCCCCCTCCTGTCTCCTGTCCAGGGATTGGTGGGTTCCTGTTCTCCGTGTGATGACAGCGTTCTGTACCGGCCGGCTCAGCGCGGTCTGACTCAGCGCCGCGTCGCCGTGTGGGGGCTCCGCCCACACACCAAGTACACCTTCACCATCCAATCCCTGAACGGCGTCTCTGCTCTCAGCCAATCAGAGCCGGCCTCCGACGGGGTCAACGTCACCACCAGCAGAGACGGTACACAACACATACTGGGTACAAGTACACGAGTCGTAGTACACAACACATACTGGGTACAAGTACACGAGTCGTAGTACACAACACATACTGGGTACAAGTACACGAGTCGTAGTACACAACACATACTGGGTACAAGTACACGAGTCGTAGTACACAACACATACTGGGTACAAGTACACGAGTCGTAGTACACAACACATACTGGGTACAAGTACACGAGTCGTAGTACACAACACATACCGGGTACAAGTACACGAGTCGTAGTACACAACACATACCGGGTACAAGTACACGAGTCGTAGTACTTAGTAGTACTTAGAGAAGAGTTAAAGAAATACAGTTGAGTAAAGTCGTGATACGTCTTTGTGTGTGTAGTTCCTCCTCCTGTGTCCGGTCTGAGGAGGGCGGCGGCCTCAGAGTCCAGTCTGTCTTTAGAGTGGAACGTTCCAGTTCTGCAGAACCAGAACCAGAACCAGATCCTGGACTACCAGATCCGCTACAGCCCCAAGGTACACACACACACACACACACACACACACACACACACACACACACACACACACACACACACACACACACACACAGTGCTCATATGATGGACTGTGATGTCACTGCTGATGTCATCATCGCCCCCGTCAGGACGGCGAGGAGGCGGGTCAGTGGCAGTACGTATCCAGCAGGTCTTCTTCGGTGGTGCTGACGGGGCTGCAGCGGGCGGTGCAGTATCAGGTGCAGGTCCGCGCTCGCTCGCAGGCCGGATACGGAACGTTCAGCGCGGCGAGCGACTTCAACACGCTGCCTGATGGTAAGACGGCTGTCTACCTGTCTGTCTACCTGTCTGTCTACCTGTTTACCTGTCTGCCTGTTTGTCTACCTGTCTACATGTCTGTCTACCTGTCTGTCTGTCTGTCTACCTGTTTACCTGTCTGCCTGCCTGTTTGTCTACCTGTTTGTCTACCTGTCTGTCTACCTGTTTGTCTACCTGGCTGTCTACCTGGCTGTCTACCTGTCTGTCTACCTGTTAGTCTACCTGGCTGTCTACCTGTCTGTCTACCTGTTAGTCTACCTGGCTGTCTACCTGTCTGTCTACCTGGCTCTCTACCTGTGTGTGTTCCTGAAGGTGTGGGTTCTCGGCTGGCGGTGACGGGGGTCCTCGTCTCCGTGGGGATGCTGCTGCTCATCGCCGTGGCGATCGTCGCTGTGTTCTGTTACCGGTAAGAAAGTGATGGAGGATGCTGCAGAACAGTAGAACCCTGGGGGGGGGTGAGTGTGGTATTGTGTGAGCGTCTCCTGGGAAATAAAGAATCCTGTCTGTCTGTCTGTCTGTCTGTCTGTCTGTCTCTCTCTCAGCAGGAGACTGAAGGACTCAGACATCAGTGATAAGAGTGGACACTACCAGATGGGACAGAGTGAGTTACTGTTCACTGATGATGATGATGGTGGTGATGGTGATGGTGATGGTGATGATGTTGATGATGTGGTGTCATTTTCGTAGCGATGAAGGTGTACATCGACCCGTTTACGTACGAGGA